>NW_028262358.1:21451890-21604207 GCF_047370975.1 Nipponia nippon
ACCATTTACCTACAGGTGTTTTGTGAGACAGCACTGGAGATTACACAAGTTTCTCTGTGTAAGAGGTCTAACACCATGTCTATCCCAGTTCTCTCCCTCTCCCCAGTGTTCTTCTCCCCTGGTTCTGAGTCCTTTCCAGAGTCTGACTCCAGTCCCCAGATGCAAGGATGGGATTTTTTTCTCAGGGAAGACTCCCTTAGACCTCTGGGCTGCAGCAGTTCCAGAAATGTGGCTATGGGAGAGTGAAACCCCAGAAGAAATATGAAGTTCATTTTTTAACTAAAATTATGATTTATGAGGAACAGCTGAACAGGCTATGCGAGGTTTCATTTAAATAGAGTTGAAGGTCACAGTGATTTAGTGGAACTGTATATGCTTACTCTTTTGTGAGACTTCTTATACATCACATATGTACCAGGCTCCTTTTCCTACTGTCTCTCTGTTTAGCCTTGCATGTGATAACCACGTGCTTTCAGCACCTCATACACTAATGGGTGTTTTCATCAGAAAGCCCCTCAAGAACTGAGGGATGGAGAAGTGAAATGAACAGACTAAGCATGCCCAGGAAAGCTGTAGGCAGCCTAGAACCATGCCCCAGATTTCTCATGTCTCAACACCAGTGCCTCAGTTGCTCCCTTTCCTCCTCATTCTGCTGCTGCAGTGGCCACTGTTCCTCACCCAGAGCTTCATCGTACATTTTTATGTTATTGCTGCAAATGACAGTTCATCTCCAGGAGTCCCTCAGCTCCACCACAGGATGGTGAGGAGAGGGTTGGAAGCACACCTAGGCCACTGGAAAGCTCCGCAGTCGCCCCAGGGGCTGATGGCCCCTGCCACCAGGAGTGCTTTCCTGTTATTGCCTTCATTGCAACTTAGACGAACCCAGCTCAACTCCAGGCACAGAAACTAGTATTAACACTCAGAGAAGAGCTGATGTTCTTCAGAGAAACAGATGGAAACACACTAGCTTAAAAAGTCACAGAACATCAATAGTCCACTCAAACATAACTGGCAGGCTCTATCTACTTAATCTACTGCTCTGCCGTGGACAACCTCACCCAGTCAAACACAATTCTCCCAAAAAAGCAGGTGCACACACTTGGACCTGCCCCCACTTCAGTAATGCAACACAGAGCCTCCCCTCCTATGCCAGGTCTAAGACAGGGACAACTATTTAAACTTTTAATAATGAGCTTAGCCCCTGCCTCTGGCTAAACCATGCAGAAAGGGAGTAACTTGGAAGCATGTTCATTCCTGTGGGATTTTTGTTTGGGCTGGTGCACTAGATGTGAAGGTTTTAAGGATATTTTCTCTGTCTAAGTCTCCCATTACCATGGTGGAAACAGTTAGTCACCTTTAACATATTTTCCTTGGCAAAATACCTTTGAAATAGGGAAGAGCCCTATCTTCAGTTTTGGAGGTCAGGGAAATGTGGGGTCAATTTGTGTTTTCAAATCAGGTGGGATTTTCAAGAACATCAGTAGGTGACAAAGCAGGCCTTTGATAGCCCATTAAAAATCAACTGTAACTTGAAGTTCCCAAATCTCCTTAAAAATCTGGCTTAAAGTACCCTTAAGCGTCCTGTGTGTCACTTCTACATCTGTGGATGATCAGGGAGCTGAATACTGGTTTCTCATATCTCAACAAAAGGCACTAAAAACCAATTGTGTTTTCTACCATATAATTATAGAGAAAATTTCTCTGTAAGTTGCATTTGGCAGACTGACTTCAGTCAGTGTAGTAATAAATACGTGTCTACTTTTTCACTCCTCCCCAATTTCACATTTAATTGCACATTGCTTACAGTGTTTCATAATGTAGAAGCCTAACAGATATGAGAAAGTCTGTCTGATTGATTGCTTTTCTTGCACTTAATAGATAAATGATCCACTCTGAGACTAACATTGGTGGAAGCTAAGCATCCAACTTTTTTTTTTAATAAATCTGTGTAATACATAATTAGAAATTATAACATAAATTTATATAATACATAATCTGTTTCCAATCTATCTATGTCCAGATAGCTAATAGCTAATATCCCTTATTTATAATGATTCTACTTCTCTTGGAATGGCAACCTGAAGCAAGGTTAATGTCTCAGTGTCACCTGTGTATCAATAGAAAGTAAGGCTGAACATTATGTGGAAGTGGTGTTTACACCATCTCACATAGCAGCCAGCCAAGACTAGTAGAGCTTTATTGGCCCTTTCACCTCAGACAAGGTATAGAATAGGATCAGAATCCATTTTTTCCTACTGCACCATCCATGTTGCTTCTTCTGAAAGAGAGAAATAAAACCTCTTCAGGGTATCACTTGTGTCGTGTATAACACTAATAAAGTATTAGGGTCAGACCATGGAGGTCAGCTCCATATCCTAAGTACTTCAAGTCCAGCAGTATTTGAATGTAGAGCTGGTCTCATGTCAAAGAAATATACCACCTGGAAAAACTAGGTTTACATACTAATCTGGTTGCCACTACATGCTGATACATTTGAGCTTAAACCAAAGACTTCACAGATGTGTAGACCTGGAAATCACTGTTGCTAATGAGCTCTACATCTAACCTGTAGGTAGAAAGTGGCTCAGCTCCTAAAGTCTAGAAAAAAGGTCACAGTAAATCCCTGTGATTTGAAAATGTGATGCATTCAGAGGCATACGTGCACGCTGCAGTGAAGAAATCCTGCTTCACACATGGTAAAATGAAAGCTTGGGGGAAATCTTACTGTTAAGGTGGGTTGCATATGTGTTTCTGCAAGTGTGTTTATGTAGAGTTTTTAGATCCCAAAACTAGAGGCCTTGCTGAGGCAAAAATCCAACTGGCTGAAATGGAAATGTTGCCTTATGCAGTCTGCAAAACTAGGCTCGGAGTGCATGTTTGTACATTCTCTGTGCACGCTAAAAGTCAAGGAAAAGGTTGCCAGGACCTCTTATTTGTGTGTCCCTCCTCAATACGTAGCCAAGGAGCAGGTAAAATTCCCATGACTTTCAAAGAGGCTGCAGAATTTGGCCCACTGGGTATCAAAACAACTCTGAACAGTGGAGTACAGCTGAATTATTCCAACACCAGACAAATGGGTCTGCCTAACCTAAGATATAACATTTGAATTATTAATGTTCTCTAATAAAGGGGATAAAGTGTCTGTAGAACAGAGTGTTTCAGAGCTCTGCTAAAGATCATGCCTATTTTAATTTAGAAGTTCAGCTTGAGGAGAGACAATGCTGGCATTGTGTTACAGAGATTTAAAACAAGTCTGTCTTGAGGATTTTCCTCTGTCCTTATCTGCAATAATAGAATTTAAAAAAGAGTCAGAGCGAGAGCAGCAGCACTGGAAAATATCTTTCTCAGAAACTATAGCAGACAGGTCACAACATTTTTAAACAATGATAGTAACATTTATTCTATCAAAGCCATTTTATGTTTTATTTGGAACTCTGGCGCCTTTATTTTTTTAAGCTCTCATAACATGACACTAATTACAGACATCAAGATGCTCTATAGAAGATACCAGTCAAAATCCAGATGCTGCTTCTTTTCCTTTCTCTGCACTCCCACCCCAGCCCTTTTGTGTGCATTACATCATTGCATAGTTTATTTTAAAAGTGCCTCAAAAATGCAATGATAGTAATTGTAGACAGCAGGAAATTGATGGTGAGCACCTCTGCTCTGCAAATTCCTTTACAAAGCACTCCTGCTGCTCATCAGAAGACCTTCTTGTTAGCAGAGACTTGAAAATACAGAGGCTTGAAAATACACTGCGGGTGATGTGTTAAAAAAAAGGTTGGGCTAAAGTAATTTTCATCTTAGGGCTGTGCATACATGCTTCCTCCTCTCTGTCTCCTCCACCAAATGGAAATGACCGGATCAGGCAGAGGAATGGGTAGAAGGGTTTGTGTTGTTCCCTCTGGGAGGCTGATCTGCTGCTGCAGTGTGTGGGGCCAGGTGGGAGCACTGCTTGGCTCTGGCTTCCCAGTGAGCACCCACAGGTGCAGATTTGGGGTGAAACATCTTGAGAGAGACCCACATCTCAGAGGTGTTAGCCAGCCCAGAGAAACACAAGCCAATGTGCAGGCCACATCCCCTTTCTGTCACAGCTGGCCGCAAGAAGTCATTGCCATTTCTTGGGGAGCTGGTGTACTCTGTAGCTCTTAAGGCAGTGGTGACCCTCCACAAAACACCCATAGCTAAAATAACCAAGGGCCCTCAGCCACCAGTGGCAGCACTGAAACTGCAGTATCCCATGGTTTTTAGAAACCTTGATCAGCTGCCTGTAGCAGATGGTAAAATTACCATCCAGCCCTCAAAATTGTTGAGTTTCACCTTGACTTGACCACATGAGCGTCTGCAGGCTACGTGTGACATTTCAGCCTGGGCAGCATCATCCAGAAGAGCATCTGAGCCATGACCTGACCCTCTGCATGCCCCCACTGCGTCACAGGGGTTCCCCACAACTCACACCATGTTGCCCTGGGCCTGGCTGGCATCACCGAAATGGCCAGCTGTTGTCAGGATAGCATGGGCCCAGCTCTGCTGCGTGTCGCCAGTCACTTAGCACATCCTCAGAGCTTTGTGGTGACACATATGCACAGCCCTGCCGTGCTGTGGGGCTGAGTGACAGACACCTCCCTTGTATTTTCCCACAAGCAGACAGTTCACAGGATGAAATCCCAGTCCTGTTGTAAGTGTGAATCAGGATTTCAGCAAAAATGTTGCAACAAACATATTTGTCCTGCAGAGTAAGCAAATAAAGTGACAACACTGCACCAGTAAAGAACAGGAAGCTTTTGATGACACTGGCTTCAATTTTTTAGCCTATTAAGATTTCCATTACCCTCAGGCTCATTATTCAGCAATAAGTAAACACCAATAAATCTGAAATAACAAGTG
The DNA here is from genome assembly GCF_047370975.1 of Nipponia nippon. Classification (NCBI taxonomy): domain Eukaryota; kingdom Metazoa; phylum Chordata; class Aves; order Pelecaniformes; family Threskiornithidae; genus Nipponia; species Nipponia nippon. The sequence goes on from NW_028262358.1 coordinate 21,456,778, forward strand.
AAACACATGCACTTAAGCAAAAAAATAATCCTAGTAAATATTCTTTCATTTAGCACATTACAAACGGTCAGCACAGCAATATCAGGGTGATTATGAAGCTCTGAAATACATCCCATCCTCCAAAACAAGGGTCCCATGAGCCTGCCGAGATGCAAGACTTAGGTGTTTGCAGCTAGGGAAGAAGGGAGGACCCATGGTAGGAATCCTGTCACTGATTTCCTTCATGACCATATCTGAGAGGTTCCTTTCCAGCAGTACTGGCAAGGACTAAACTAAATGTGTTGATTTTCCTTCCCCATTCCAGTGCCGTCAGGAGCGGTGCAATCTGCACACACCTTTGTGTATAAGTTGTGCTGTCAAGTACTTATACTCTGTTTCATGTGGATGGAAATCACGTGCCTTTAAGTACTACAAAAGTCATTTTCCCAGTAGAAGAAAGATTATCTTTTTTGCCACTGTCTGGGTTAAAATACCTTGTGGACCTATGAGCAGATCCAAATTCTTCCTTTTTCATTAAACTGTAGAAAGTTTATTCTACATTTCCATAAGTAGCCATTTTAATTTTTCCATTTTCCTTTCTTAAACAGGAAACCTCTCCACTGCTTCTCCACTTTCTCTAAGCTCTTTGTTTATATTCTACTTCCATTACCAGAATTATTCTTACATTTTTCCATCCCCTATTCTGAACAAACATTTATGCTGACTCTGACTGACTCTTACTATATATAAAGGGAAACAACAAAGCAAGAGGGAACAAAAAAAAAAAAACATCTTTGCAAGAAGATGAAATGTGGCTGCTACCTCCATCCTGATAGCAGCCTTGGAAGGAAACTGTTCACCAGCCCTGTGCATCCCTGTGCATCCTTGGCCACAGGGGCACGCTGAAAATGCAGAAAGTAGAGTCATGTGAATCATACAGCCATACATGCCAAGGTTCACAAAAGTAAATTACCTTTTCACTCATGAGTTTTTATCTAGTTATACAATGATGAATATATGTCTGCTGGGCTCCTCTCTGCCCACTCGGGCAAAGGAAAAAGGATCCAGCCAATACAAGGAACGCAGTCCTCATTTCTCCGTTGGGCTAACAGCTCCGTCAGCCCAACACTGCCTGAAAAAGGGGCGATGGGCAGGTGGGAGCAGTCGGGCCAGGAGCGTTGTCTTGGCTGCCTGGGAAGAAGCAGCAGGGAAGCGACGCTGCACTGCAGAGCAGGAAAAGCAGGCACATCTGGACACATCTGGTCAGCAGGAGGGTGTCCACAGCCACGGGGGCACATGGTACAGTGGTGCAGGGTGTTAGATGGGCTCCCTAGGAGAGTCTGCTGTTAGAGGCCAGCAGCTTGTGGTTAGCATGACTCACAGTTACAGTATAAGGATTCCTTTTCTCATCTCTCCCAGATGCGTCAGAGCCCAAGCCTGGCTGTTGTGCAGTGATCAGCCTTTGATTCTGCGCTCACAGTGCACACCGTCTGCCAGTTGTGCCATTGTAGCAAGGACTTGTCTGTCCAAGCAGTTCACAGAAAACTTTTTTCATTCCAGGAAAGGACAAGACATGCTGTCTTCAAACAGCTTCTCTCCACAGCATCCCTCCATTTGCAGCAGGTAGGCGTTGCGCACAGGGAATATATCTTCCAGTCTCCCAGCCCCCAGCAGCATGTTGTGATACATGGAAATCACAGCAATCAACAGAGAGGAAGAGCTGAAATTCTTCCCTCTCCTCAACTCTCATAGTCTTCCTTCCTTAAAACAAACATCCCCCTGTACATTTACGAGGTAACATATCCTAATGCATTGGGCATGAGACCAGACAACACTTCCCTTTCCCTTCTTCTGCTGCTGGTTTGCTGTTTGTCCCGTAAATATTCTCTTAGCATCTTATTAACTGGGCTACAAATAATCTGTAAAAAGAAGGGAATTTTCCACGTTTGTGTGTATGTTCTCCAGCTTTTTCCAAAATCAAAATACTCAGCTTGCAAAGTCTGTAGACATGTCGGGCCTTTTCCACAGATGGTCTTTAGAAACTTTATTACTATCCATGAGAAACAAGCAAAGAATCTGCTTGGAGATCTCAAGATGGATTTTCAGGCCTGGTGGTTGAAAAAATGAAATGTTTTTGCTTGAAATATGAATATATTCATTCCGTAAATCATTGCCTGACAATAAACCCACGCTCTTTTCAGAGTTGCTTTTTACTGTAAGCATTTTACAGCCTAATTTCCAGAGAGAAGATCTTTGAGTAAAATATCATGCGATAAAATCTCTTGACATAGTTTATGCTTTCTATGTGTTATTTGCAGTTTTATCCCAAAATAAAGAGTGCTAAAATTGTGACAGTTCTGTATCTTATAGACCTGGTTTTAATTGCGTCTTTCATCCTTTTGTGTTTGTAAAATATGATTTACAAATGACTAGATATTAATTCTACTGAAGTTGTCTTACAAGGCAGCCTTTTAACTGAACAGCCGATGTTAATCCCACCCACACATCCTAGCAAAGGAGCACAACGGGTTTTTAAACTCTGGCTCAGCGTCTCATCTCTTCTGTGGCGATGAAAATGAATATTGCATCTATGGCAAGGCATGTCAAGCTCTCTGTGGAATTTATTATGCTCTCTGCACCAAATGTTCTACCAGCAGGTCTGCCTTGTGCTATTCAGAACATGTATAATTAGAAAAGAATTCAGCTAATGCTGGAAAGAATGACCCTCCATAACTCATCAGGTTAGAAAGCTGGAAGCCCTAGAGCAGAAAAGAAATGAGTGGAATATTCATCTGAAGAGGAAAAACTCATTTTCTTTGCTTTCTTACTGTGAGAATAACTATTTTGTATGTAAGATGCAGTTCATTATCTCATCTTTAAATAGGCATCCACATTCTTGATCACTGCAGGCAGCAGACCCAGGACACTAGCAATGGTCCCATGTGGCCCACAGCACAACCTTTGCATAGCTGGAGGGGCAGTTTTTGCTTAAGAATGCAGCCTCCAGTCCTAGGCTGACTGTTTCTGTTTTAAGTCCATGGAGAAAGCTCTACCTTGTATGAGTCCCCAGGATCTCTGAGAACCAATGCAAATGTGCAGAGCTCTTGGCTTGTCCCCTTCAACAATGCCCCATACTACTGACAGCAGAGAGTATTAGTGGTGGCTTATACACAATAACTTCAGGAGTCTTTTCCTTTCCCACATTCTTACATGAGACCAAGATTGCTGAAGTCAATAGAGAGACCTCTGTGGTCAACTTGAGCTGTGAGGGAACCCAGATTTGTTCCTAGGTGATGAGCACCAGGATCCTTATTCTGAGCTGATTAACTCTAGTTCTTGTTCATGACTTCAGGATTTTGGACTCCACTTTTGCAATATCACAATGTCTAATTTAACTACTCTCCACATCTAACAGGCTTCTAACAATGAGGATCAGGTTTTTGCATCCGTCTTTTGGCCTCATTGTAATGTCTTTCCCAAGTTTCCCAGCTGCATCAAATCCCTTCCTCATTATCAGAAGCTAAGCACTGGTCTCTTCTTATTCTTAACCCTCCTGGACTTTGATTTGTCTCTGCAAACTGGAGGCCAACTCCTTTGTTGTAAAAAGAAGGGAAGAGCTGGCTCTTCATAGACATAGCCTTCAGACAAAACTCACTCTTCATGTTGAAATTGGATACATCTGCATTAACATGACTGACATGCAAGATAAGGCTTAGGGTTCATTTAAAAAATTATTTTGAAGATTTTCCCAAGGAATCATTTTTCTTCCCTTGTAAGTAAAAGTCTTGATTGCTGGTTTAGATATTGGAGATTCCAGGGGAAGGAGAGGTTAGTTTATCTGTATTTTAAAAAGTTGATAAAAAAAGGCACTGAGATATTCTTTGTGACATTTGCTAAAAATATTAATAATTGTATTCTGAGCGTGAGTATACTTCTACCTGTCTCATTGGGGCCAAATCTCTGCTTGTTGCAATTTTTCTTAATATTATTCTCATCTGTAACTTCACTTGCTAGGAGGTGCTCATCATACAAGTCTGTCTTCAAGGTTTCAGTGGTGCAGGCTCCTAGTGAAGGGGAAGGATTTTCCATGGTAACCTCACTAATAGAAACTGGTCAATATAGGAGATGGGGTTCTGACTTTTTAGTTCATCCTGGTGAGTCCAGTCTTCTGTGTATTTGACTAAGAAGTGTCCTACTTCTTATATGGTCCAGGAACAGATGTTTAGGGAAAGCACAGAAGAACTAGGGCACATATCACAGAGCGATTCATCCCCATTACACTCGGCCAGTTTCTGAGAAGCAATAGTTTTGGATTTCCTGAGGTAGAGGTTATACATGGACAATCACTTTGAAGAGTCACTGGTTGACATACCCTTAATGAATTTGTCTCATCCCTTGCAGAATTCATTAGTACTTTTGGTCTCTATGAGGCCCAGCAGCCAGGGATCTCATATCTCCCTCCATTGCTTTTGTGACTGCTGCCTCACACTGTCGCTAGTACTTGCATGAGTACACTGCAATTAATCATTTCTTCATGTTCTCTGCCAGCTTCAGCATTTCACCGGCGTCTGTCAGATTCCAGCTCTGCCATTTCTTTTCTGAGCCAAAGAGAGCAAGACCTTATAACCCCTTCTCTCCTTGTAGAGAAGCTTCCAATCGTCTTTATGACCCTTCTCTCTACATTTACCAAATTACCTCTACTCTTTTTAAGATGCAACAAAATTTTAGGTCCTGGATAAGTACCATTGTAGCAAAAATAAAAATAACAGCATAGTCCCTCTGTTGCACTCTCTAGGTCTTTCACTCCATCTTTCAGCTGATCAATCTCTCTTGATGTTTTTTTGGCCATTTTTTTCTCATTTTCATCTTCCATGGAGACACATCCCCTACATTTTCCTTCCCAGTTGTTGTGTGATGGAAGTGGGGGAGGCGAAAGACATTGTCTGCTTTTCAGGTCTGCAACTGAAACAATACCCGAGAATATAAATAAAGGTATAGCACAATCAAAGCATAAGATTAAAAGGCTTATCTAACAAAAGATCATTTAAAATATCTACACTTAAACAATGGGTACTTATGATGCCCCCCTCATTCCTTGCATGGTGAATAGGACCATTTCTGTGTACTTAATCAGAACACATTTTAAATCACACTGTATAGTATACTTTGTGGCAATACATGATGGCCAAAGTATATAAAATATGATGAAGTTAAGAAGTTGCAGCTGAACTAACAATATATTCTCCTGGAAGGAGACATTGAATAAATCGTGGATGGTTTTTGATAGCCAATTAAAGTTCTTATAAGAGCTCTGCTGCATTCCTCTGCATTCTTCAGTCATAATCTTTTAAACAAGTGTTTGCAATTGTAAATATTCCCCTAAACTTCCAAGGTATTAACAAGTTAATGTGTCTTTTGCAAAGACCAGTTAGCATAATGAATATAAACTTAAGAGAACATTTGTCATCAGGATGTAATAATTTTATCTATTTTTTGGTGACAATAGCGATTTCTGTTTTGTGAGCAGTCATTTCCATATGTTCACATATATTTCTTCAAAGGTGCACAAAGTTGATTTAGAGTCAGATACGTATTTTCCCAATAGAAAGGACACAGATTTCCATAATGGAAAAGAAAAACATTTTTTCCCCTCAATTTTGTCAAAGGCAAAAATGCAAAATACAAACAAAACAGTTTCCAACTGCAATATTGTATAATGAGAACTAATGAATGAAGATAGAAGGTATGGTCTTGTAAACCATTCACAGAGAAGATTAAGCAGCAGATCTGACTTTTACCTTAGAGTTTGTCATGGAGTCATTCAGAAACCGAGCTAATCACTTTGGACTAGATTTCATAAAGTACCAGATGATTTCACTTGTCTCATTTTTTTCTGTGTGCACCATCAGAGAGGACCAAGAGCTGATATTAAAAATGCACCTTCTAGAGAGCTATCTTAAAGCTGTAGATTCTCTGAATATCTACAAAGCCCTTCCTAAGACCTTGATCAAGCAAACCCATTTAGCTTATGTGTAAATATGTGATTGCCCTCTTCCAATGGCTGACTCAAAAGGGTCCACACTGGCACAAGCCACACTTATTCTGCTCCAGGGCTTAGGGTAGACATGGGTTGCCCTGGAAGCAGCTTTCCACCTCCCTTTTACCTCCCTCTTCCTGCCTTGAGCCCTCCCAAGCATGCAGAAAATGTCTTGTAGCTCTCATCCAACTGGAAAATTTTGGGGTGCCATTTGGGAGTTGGCCAACTCTTGCCTGCAATCTTTAATCGGCTACTTTCTTTAACATTAGCTGTAGGATTTTTGTGCTTCGTTTGCCCTAGAAGGGATTGTAATACTGCCCATCTTCACATCCTACGCAAAGCTCAGTTAGAGCTTGGACAGCTTTTTGAGGTCCAGAGATGAAAAACACACAGTAATGCAAAGGCTTATCAGATGGTTACAGCATCAGAATATAATTATTCAACTTGAAATTCAGCCATAAAGAGGCATGTTGACAGAGAGAGAGTAAACACATTTGCATGAAATCCAAACCCATCCAGCTTTTTCAGTTCAGCTTATATTGACCTCTTCCCTTTCCTGAGTCCCCCTTCCTCCCATGCATCAACCTCAAGCCAAATTTGTTGTTCAGTTGTGCCCATGCAAAGGGCTTCTCTAATGCTGCCTTGCCAGTTAAGACTGATCTCATTCATTTTCTTATTCTTTACTTGTTTGTGAAAAATATTTTCTCCTTCACTCTGAGGGCACCCAGGGAGGTAGCAGTTAAAACTTGATGCAGCAGTCTATTTCTCCATTTTATCAGATCAAAACCCATCTCTCACTGAAGAATCGTATTTGCATCTCTTCACCATGGAGATTAATTGCTGCAAGCATGACAAAGACTCACTCAAAGTTCTAGCCATATCCATAATTAATCCTGCTTTTCATCACCCCTGGCTTCACCTACTTTCCTGCAGTTCAATTCATAGACAATATTCTGCAGAAGTGAGCAGCCACCTACCTACGACCACAATAACTGCACCTCTTCGATGTCTGAGGAGGCATTTCAGAGCCCCTTTTGCAATAAAAGCAGAAGTATTAAACTTGAAGGAAAAGCACTCTTCCTAGCCGATTGTAGTCCTGGAAGCCCCAGACCTGATGCCTGTTCTCAGTGTGTCTTTTCTTATGCGTATTAAAAAAAAAAAAAACAAAAAACCAAACAAACAGAAGAAAGATCTAGTTATTGGGATTCTGATCCAGATCAGTAGTGAATCACAAACTACAGCTGGTGAAAATTTTTCTATTTCATGTATAAACATAAATGGAAAATGACAACAGTCTTTCAACATCTTATTTTTTTGTACTCTTCCATGAGCCCTGTGGCTGGCTATATTGTGTGTGTGCATACATGTTTTTATACACATATATATAAAACAGCACTTTTAAACAAAACTATTCTCTTTCTTTTTTAGTCTAGATCCATGGAAACTAAGCTGTTAATGGACAGCTCTTAATACAGCTCAAGAAGAGGAGACTTCTGATGGCCTCCCAGACAGCTGGGTGTTAACTTAACTTCAGTTAAGTTAAAAAGAAAGGCTCCGTGTCTTGTTGATGCAATCCAGAGTCCAGGGGCTTATTTTGCCTCCCACCTCCCGGCTCTCGCAGGGTGAGTCCCTGGCCCACCCTGCACATCAAGCTCGCTCCTGCTGAGAGCAGCTGGCTTGTACTTTCCCATCTCCACAACATCCCCTGAGAGATCTGGTCAGACCAACAGTGATTTCCAGCAGATATCTGAGGAGATCAAGGCTGTACCTGCCCATGTAGACAGTAAAAACCACCTGTGCAAGGATCCAGATTTGCCTCCTTCCTGCCCTGCTTTGAGAGACAGTTGGTGGATAATTTCACACCTGCACCTGTGTCTCAGCCCCTGGTATATCTCCAGCTGTGCTGACTGTATTAAACAAAGTCTTTTCTAGCCCAGCGAGGCACCCCTCTCTTCACTCTTCTTGGCATCAGCTGCTGTGCTGACATCCCTGAAATCCTCCCTGACTTGCTGCGTTTGCTCTCCCCCTCTTTTTCTCCTTGGGCAAGTGTGAAGATTCCCCAAAAGTGATCGGTGAGGAGCCGTTCTCCTATCACAACCAGCTGGTGCTAATGCTACGCGGTCTGCCTAGCTCCCTGCACTTCTCCAGGTCGCTGTCAGCCCCTCGGCACCGCAAGCCAGGCTCCTTCCAAATAAAGAAAAAGAAGGAGAAATGCAAATATGCCGTGTGGCACTGCGGCACACAGCTGCGGGGCCCTGGAGCACAGTTTGAGAGATGCCCTGGTGCAAGGCATGAAAGGAGCCTCCAGCCTTGTCTGCTGCCAGCTCCCATCTTCACCCCTACCACACCATACCTTCCTGGGGTGGTCCCAGGGCTCTGCCTGCCTCCTTCATGGCCTGGCAGCCCCATGGCAGCCCCACAGCAGGTCAGGGAACCTGCTGACCTCCCACAGGACCCAGCTGCGGTGCCCATCACCCACCTCAGGTGCCGGGACAGTGCAGACGGGTCACCTCCTCTTCAGCCCCTATGCCTGCCAGACACCGCTTATGCCATGAACATTGCAAAAGCAAGAACCAGGTTTTTCCACACCAAATTTAAAAAGTACATAAGATTGACTTGGAAGCTGTGAAATTGTCATAACTGGAAATATATTAGGGGTGTTTTCATTTGCTCTCTGGGTTTTCAGCATTCCTGGTTGTCTTTCCAAGCTTTCTGTTGCAAGAACAAGGATTAGAAACCATTTATTTCCTCTGTACAGCTCAGGTTGTCATATAAATGTGGTTCCAGGAGCTGGAGCTTTAGGGAAAAAATGGCAAGCATCCCCAGTAAAATTATGAATGTCAGCAACACTCTTTGTATTTATGAAAATTTTAGTGAGGCCCAGCAACGAATAAAGATGGAGCTAAGACTACAATGAGACCTGAGAAATCCAGGCTTGACCCTTTAATTCACCACAGGATTTCTGTGTCACCTCAGGGAAGTGGATCCTGCTTAGTTTCACTGAAGATGTTGAGTCCACTTAGTCTGCCAAGGCCAGGAAGAGAGTGCTCAACATCTTGCAGGACAGAGCTCTCTGTGCTTCGGTGTCCTATATGTAAACCTCAGACAAAGCTACTTCTTCTGTCCTTCTGCTCTCCTGTGAGTGGGGTGTTCTTTGCAGCAGGGGTTTTCCCCATGAACTTGACACACATTCAAAAAACACTCAGTAACTATTAACAGTAATTAATCCTCTGCATTAATTTCTGCACCATCATTAGTCTGAAGGGGTAACGTTTTGGTGCGTAGAAAAATTACATATGTTGAAAAAGCACCAAATATTGACATTGCTAGATGAGTCTGCCACCGATATATATTTCAGGGACCGCGTGGAAACTGTGTACCTGGAGGATCCCACATGCAGCAAAGCAGCCAGTGATATGAAAGTGAAAAAGCCATAATTTGCTAATTTACAACTAATAATTAAAACGGCCTGTCAAGGAGCCAAGCTTCCTCAGCATGTGTTTAACATTACTTCTGAGAAGGTCATTGCTGGCTTCTCTGGGAAGTGAGTTCCGGAGAGGGTACAGTAAGTGCACGGAGTTTAAATGAGCAGCCCCGGCGCAGACATTTCGCAGTCTTCAGGGATGCACAAACAATTCTGCCTCGGCAGCGCAGAAACAATGCCCTGTATTCACAAAGACTACAGGAACTTCAATATTGTGTGGAGGGGAGGTGGGAGTGAGGGAAGTCTTGAAATGCGGATAAATTGGTATTCAACAAGTACCATTCCTTAATTTACAACAGTCTTTAACTTTGGAGGCAATTGCCAAGGTGCTCATAAAAAGAGAAATGATGAATATTCAGGATGTCTTCTGAATCCATTAGGCAACTGAGGATGAGGTCTCCATATGTATAACTTCGGCCGTTTTCATATGCTGGTAGAGAGAGTGCCAAGATGGCGTCAGGAAGAAAAATGGCTCCTTAAATTGCCAATGGGGAAAGAGGAAAGGAAAAAAAAAAAGTGTATATCAAGTGCATGGAAATGAAAATTTGTTTAAGTACAGTAATTCAACCTAAATGTGTGCTGCATGGCACGGCGTGAACCTGGCTCTCGGAGCTATCTGGCATGGCCGCCTTTGTGGACAGGTGTGCGTAGAATCACTGTCAAGTTAAAAGCAGTCACTGAACAGTTTTCTTTTTCCACACCATCCTCTCCAAGGGTCTCAGAGAGCCTGAGTGAATTCAGCCTCAAGACAAGGAAAGGCTCAGGCTAGACCAAGAAGAGGAAAAGCTCAACCTACAGAGGCTGAGAGAAACGCTAAGTGTCTGGCCCTAAATGAGGAGCAAGTCAGTGATGGAACAAGCTTTCTCCTTCATCCTCTCCCCCAACTCCCCGTTTCCCTCCTTGACAACCTTTACCAACATCCTAGATAAGGTAGACAAGGCGCTTACAAAATTGCAGTTAGTAACTGATGAGGAAAACATGCTGTCCAGCTCTTACATCCCAGAAAATCATGTCTCCTGGATGCCATGAATCATGGAGGATCACAGGCCATTAATCACCAAAGGGTGGAAGGGATGAGTTTAAAGGCATGTGTACCAAACACAGCCATTTCTTTGGGGAATCGTAGACCTGGCATGATTCATTTTACTTTCTCAGGGAGGAATCGCAAGGGTTAGAAGAACAAATAATGCCACAGCCTCTTGAGTTCAGCAAGGTAGCGAGCCAAGCCTCCCATTAAGGAGAGGGGGCTTTGGTCACAGGAGGTGCATATTACCACAGCAGGCACAGGGGTACGTAACAGTGACAGTCCTCTGGTGCCAGTGTCAGCATAACAGTACTATTTGATCCACCAGCTCTTCCCTGAAAGACTGTAGGGAGTCACTGGAATTTGCAGAGAAAGCAGAAGGGTCACAGCCTTTATTGTCCCTGTCTCTTGGGGTTGTCGGTATCCTGATTTGGTAACAACTCGGGTTCGCAGAGTGTCTCTGGAACCACTCTGGGTGCTTGTGTGGTGGGTCATCCCAAATGCAGCTTTCTAGAAGGAAGGGACTATCCTCTAAGAGGCTGTATTGCCTGTGAGCAAGGGGCAGGTGTTAGTTACCTGCCTTTCCAGCCATCACCGTAAAATGTAGTGGGCACAGTGGGGACACACAGAGAGGTCTCACTGGGGAAGTGCTTGATGAATTTTACTAGCCTTTGTTGCTGCCCTTTAGCCAAGTTAAGAGCCAGCAGCTGATAGCCAGATAGTGCATGAGGCTCTACCACAGATACCAGGTCATCACAGATCCATATACCCAGCTCAGGGACCTTCAAGTGTATGATTTACCCCTCTCCTGCTCCTAAGTCTGGATGTGGGGAGGAGGATGTACCTCACACCTGAAAAGATGCACTAACTGCCTATCAAGAATTATTAGATTATAGTCATGGCTAGTTTAGTTGCTTGTGTACTTGTTGGTGTTGTTTCTTGGCTTTTCAGTCTCCCATCCACTTTAAATAAAAAATGCCAACACACCTGGAGCAGAACAAGCAGTTGACTTAGTAAAGACAAATACAATTCTTCAGACTCACAGATTATCTAGCCACAGAGTTTGAGTTCAGTTCAGTTCAGAGTTGAGTTTCCACTCTTTGCAATCATTTACAGAACACTTTGTGTTCACACAGCTCAGCTTTCTAGGGTGCTTTTTTCTGTTTAGAACTGTTTTTTCCAGCCAATCACTCATTATTTCACAAATGGGACTGGTCACCACTTCTGGTCGGGCTGTTCCTAATCTGTGATGAAAAGAGTGAAAGACATGAGAGAGGGTACTTCCATCGTTAATCCCCAGCATTCACATTCACACACGAGTACCTTGCCCACATGCAAGCAGGGGCATTTGCAAGAAGAACAATGAGAACTTGGCAATAGGCTGAGCAGCCCCCCATTTGAGTGCTTGCAGGAATCTGTCAAAAAGGAGGAGAGTGGTGGAAACATGCTGAGTCCAGAGCATTTCATAGAATTGTTCCATGGACGTGTTCCACAATTGTCTTTCCTCCCTGTGCGCTCAGCTGCAATCACCAGGAGTGCACAGGAGCATGGGCATCATGAGCACGTGCTTTTCCCACTGCTTCTAAGGTTAATATGAATAATGTTCTACAGTCTGTTATTGTGGAAATACCAGCGATCATCCTGCAAAAGCAAGCCAAAGAATTATAGCTAGACATTAATAAGAGGGGACCAAACAAAGCATCTCAAAGATGGCAGAATAACACCACTGCAGTGACTAGCAGGATGAAATAGCTCCAAACGAGTTTTCCCTGATCAACTGTCAGCAATCATCCCTTATGCAGCACTCTGAGGAGTTCAGCAACACAGTGCGTTCTGGGCTCGCAGCAGCAGAGGCTGCACTGAGGCGTACAGTTCAGCCGGTGAGCTCCAGTCTGTCAGTGGTGTGATTAGCCATGGTCTGAGAAGGTAGCCAGCAGTGTCTGCATTCCAGACCACAACTAAGAGTCTCTTTCACAGTTCATTGCATTGCAATGAAAATTAATTTTCCTTCATCATTTTATTCTCGTGAAAAAAAAAAAAAAGAAAAAAGAAAAAAAAAAGGAGAGACTTAATAGGAGGGAAAACCCACAGGGTACTTAGCTGAAGGAGCTCTCTGAAAGAGACTCTAAAGATGGAAGTCTTGTCTGTCATCTCAGCTGCTAAGTAATACTAGTGGTGGGACTCCTGGAAAAATTAGTACAAATTGCATTACAGAAAGGACTGCTGCAAAGATGTTTCTGTGTAGTTTTATGGTTGCGGTGAAGACCAGTGGGCATTAAACTTGTCTTCAGGGGTATAATTTGGGTAAATCTCAACTTTCAAGTCTTCGGTTCCTGAAGTTAAAAGGCAGATTCCCCACTAACCACTGCCCTGCTTCCAGATCTTGCACTTACAACACTGTGTGCAGGTATTTGTGCCACCAAAAATCATGGCAGCTCTTCCAGAAGTGTCTGTATCCAGAATGATTGGGTACATATTTTGGAAGCTATGATGACTTTCCCAGGCCTTTCTTCCCAAAGCAAAATGAAAAGCACCAGTTGGAAACAAAACCTCTGTATGCTTTTCCTTCGCTATGAATACAAGGTTCATCTATTTTTCTCCTTTTTTCGATCAAGAAAAGTAGCTTTTCATATGAGTTATTGCACATGTTGGATGTTGCCAGTTAGGACCAGAGTATTATCCTGTTGCCTGTGTATTCTTTAGTCATCTATTGTCGTAGTTCAGGACATTTCCAGCTCCAGTTCTATGAAGTCATTTCTCATGGTTACCTACAATCAAGCACAATGAAAAGGCCCAGATCACTTACAGATTATCTGTGTTGATGTTGGTATCCATCATTTTCATTCGTTTATCATGGGAGTTTCAGGTCTGGATATTTGTAGGAAGGTGAGTGCAGGACTCCGAGACAAGCAGAATGAGAGGACTGAAGTTCTCTGCACTCAACACCAGCTACAGCAGTGGAGACTTTCCATATTGCCGTGTCAAAGCCCTTCAGCACTGACCACCTCTCAGGAAGAGTTAGTGGTTTATGCCTCATGATCCTCCATGCCCATTTCCCTTTCCATGCCTCTGTTGTTTTTACTCTTAAATAGAGAAACATTATACAGTCAACTGCGGAGAACCATCTGAGCTGCTTTGCATGGATGAAGGGCTGACTGTGACACTGCTGGGACTTGAATTTCTGGATTTAGGGGGTTCTGTTTAGAACAAGCTTGGCTTATTAAATGACAAAGTCATCTATTCAAATGCAACAGGCTTAAGCTTTTTCTTTCTTCTAACAGCATAACTTCATTCACTTCAATGGAATTGCATTTGGTTTACACAGGTGTGAGAGGGAAATCAAGTAGCATATAGAAATGTTTTCTTTTGGAATATTTTTGGAGAAGAGGGGTAAAAAACTGCTTTTAGACCAATGCAAACATTTTCATGGAAATTTTCATTAAGGTTAAAATTTTCTGGACAAAAACTGGAAATGATTTTTTTCCCTGTAAAATAGTTTGATTTTCAAAAATCCCACAAACATTTAAATGGAAATCTAAATATTTTCACAAAAACTTTAATTGTATTTTTAAAGCTTTGGGTTTCCATTTTTTTTTTATGAAAAACTGAAGTCTTTTGTCAAAAATACTTAAAAAAACTAACTTCTTTTTTTTCAAAATTTCCCATAACAGCTTTTTTTAAGCAACTTTAATAGAAAAATTAAAAGTAGTATGAGTATGAAACCAGTAAAAATCTGTCACAACTGAGCCTGGCAAACTAGCTGTGGAGGTTAACATACATGAAACCTGGGATGAACATGAGCTGTTTAAACTATATGTTTAAGATGTTTCTGCTAACATACTTCATAGAGGGGCAAGTGAAGGGCAAGAGGAAAGTTTTTCCTGAATTTAGGTTTTATACAACTCACATAAAACTAAGAAGGAAATTAAAAGAGAATGGAGGGAGGTGGAGTAAAAAAAAAAAAATGGACCACAAGTAATAACCATGTCTGTATGTTTTGAGGCCCCTCAAGATATTGATGTCCCTAGTGTGATATACCCAAGAATCATCTAGCCCATGGGCTCCAAAACTGGGACACGCACCCTGATGTCAGATGAGATCATGGCAAGTAAGCCACAGCCAGGCCATGGCCACACATGCAATTGTATTCTGCATTCTGCAGCTGAAAGTCCGATATTCAGCTATGTGGCTGCCCATGAGAAATTCCGAGGACTCCAGTGCTCACTTTGCCCAAAATAATTGGAAACCTCTGATCTAGCTACTGTATATATCTAAGCACTATAACAGAGATACTCTGAAGCTGGTTAAACAGGGCAGTAGTTAAGGCTAGGTCTCAGTTTTCACAGCAACAAACAATCTGAATAGATGCCTCCATTTAAACAGTGATTCAACACAGCAAATTGCTGAAGTTTCACTGACCTAATGGTAATGCCATTGCCTTATAATACAGAAGAATAAAGAGTGAAATTCAGGAAATAAAGAATAAAGCCCTGAATGGAAGCCTCAAGACGTCGTTTTCAAAACCAGCCCTTCTAAAAGTGAGAAGGCAGTTGTGACTCTGTTGTTCATGAACCATTTCTCTAGAAACACTGTAAGAATTAATTATGATAAGACAAGAAACCACAGTTGCACAATACAACAGAGGGCCCAATCTGAAGAGCGATCAACCCTACAGGGCTTTAAGAATACCGTTCATGAAAAAACAAAATAAGAGGAAGAGGGCATCTGTACAGTCTCAACCTGAGTGAATGGCTCCATCTTTATCCTACTTGCACTTGGCATTGCTGCCCAGCATTGGCCAGGATATGCAAGCACACTGCCAGCTATCAGCAAGTAATGCTGGCTGACTGTGGTGGGGACCAAAGACACCCCAAACTTCCTGGACATACCTGGCAGGAATGAGAGCTGCCTGAATTTGTTTCACAACCTCTTGCCCTGGTCATACCAGATTGGGGGTAACTAGAATTTATGTGATCTCACAGGCTACAGGCTGAGTGAATGTGAGAGGAACAAGAGCAAGAAGAAACCATTTGGACAAGAGTTAAAAATAAACTGGAGAGTGTGAATTTGCTGAGCTGTATATCTGACAAATAGTTTTTAATAATATAAAATTTATCACATGCTGTAATATTCCTGAAAATTTTGTAACATCATCCCAAGAGGCAGGCTACAACTGCTTCGCTTGCATTAGATTGGCCATAGCAAAAAGCACTGAAATCATCCTTTATGTTTTTTGGTGTTTGTTTTTTTTTTTAAAGAAGGCATGAGGAAGAAACTGAAAAGGAAAGAGAGGAAATGAGAGTCATCATGCCATATCTGTCCCAGAAGAACGAAAATCCAGAAGCTGCTTTCTTTCGGGGAAAAGAACCAGGAAGGAAGTTTTCAGCACAATAAGGACAGCAAAAGGGAGGTCAGGCTTCCCCCTGAGCAAAGAGGGAGAAAATCTTTCATGGGGTTGCTGTCTGAGTCTAACAGGAAAAGACTTAAGAGGTTACATCTGCTAGGGCTCCCCAAGAGATCGCTGAGAGTTAACTTGACTGCCCTTCAGCCATCTACACAAGGAGACATGTTTCCCCTATCAAACAAGAGTAACAAGGTCTAGTGACTACAAGCTGAAACCAGCACAATTAAGGCACACTGGTTATAACAGGGAGTGCTTTCAGCAACCTCTCTAGATGCGTGGCAGATTCTCCCATGATGTGAGGCCTCTGAATCAAGGCAACATATTTCGAAAGGCAGGTTTTAACTTAATCTAAAGTTACAAATTTGTATGCAGGACTTATTAAATTAAAACCCATGGCCTTTGTTTGACAGAAATGTAAATTAGATAACCATAATATAACCATTTCTTCTGCCTTCAAATCTATAAAATTGCAGAGGATCAAAGTTTATGTTGTTGTCCTTTTGCAAAAGTTGTCATAATAATCCTTCTTACACAAGAAGATTTCGAAGCATTTTATGAAACATTAATAACCCCAGATAAGTGTCTTCAAATCAGGCAGCTGGGGGAAAGTCCAAGTCTTTCGAAGCAGTGTCTTGTCCTATGAACTATTGACGCAATTCAGGAGCACATAATGTGCAGGAGCACAAATACTTATTAACATAACAACCAGGAATAGCCATCAAAGTATTCTGTTTTATTCCAGTCTCCTGAAGTAAGTAGAAAAGAGACAAAGAGATTCAAGGACTGTAACAGAAATAACTAGGAACAAGGGAAAAGAAATTAAAAGATTCAGCCTTTTTGGTAGAAAGAGGACATATCTAAGAGTCGAGTTCTCATTTGTAATCCAAGAATCCAAAGGCTTGCAACACACAGGAGACATAACAAACTCAAAACTAATCAAGGAAAACGTTCTTTCACTGCAAAGCCCATTGCCAGTCCATGGCCAACAGATTCCCAGGGATCAGTGGAAAGATCAGCTAATCCCTGATTCTCCTCCAAGCCCTACATGTGTGAAGTCTCCAGATGGCATATATATGCCCTGGTCATGCAAGTCTGTAATCCTATAGGTGGCAACAGTTGGTGGAACGAGGTGTGCACATTCAATAGGTTTGTGCCCTCCTCACACAGAAGTCCTAGTGGCCCTGCTTGCCTTGGCCTTCCTTCTACAGGCCAAACCAGCTCCATGTCACAAAGCTATTTCGGAGATCCATTCACAAGCTTTAGACTCAACAAAATATGGGTTTTTTTGCATTAGGTCATACCATTTACTTAGTGTAACACAGTCATCCCTCAGTCATCCCACTGGGCCCAAGGGCCAGCTGCAGGAGACTCCTCCTTCAAAGTCGGATGCCATTAGCTTAATAAAGAATTGCTGATCCGAACATCCCTTCCCAGAAGACTATGGGAGCTATGAAACAAGCTTCAAACAGCAAACCAAGAGTCCTCAAAGTATAGCCAAAAATCCTTCAAGACTAAGGATCATATGGCTAAGCCAGGATGCAAACCCAGTCCTAACCTTGCAGGCAATACCAAGAGATTCCTATGTTTCTGGGCATAAATTATCCACTGACTGAAGGATATTGGGAACAGTACTCCTATGTAATGGCTTTTCTGTAATTACCCAATATTAATCTCTCTGCACCTTTTTCCTAGATGCTCCGGTCTTGGCTATGGCCAGTAACAGGACATACACAACAAGGTGGTCTGGTTTTCCCATTCATTTCTTCTGCTCTTTGTCTCTTTTTCAGCTTTAGGTTTGGAGGGAGACTGTGTCCACCTGGGTGTTTTGAAAGGGCCTGCTGGGTGCAGATGCTACTACAAGTGTCATCATTATTTCTGCAATTAAAGTGATTATTCTGTGCTCAGATGCCATGCAAGAAAATGAGATATAACTGCTGAGATAGCTGGCAGATAGCCTAATAGATTATAGATTATACAGTGTCAGAGACACAAGCAGTACTCGTCTTAAGTAAGATTTTAATACTTTTAAAAGCTGTGATAAATTATAAAGAAAGGTAATATAAAATGTAGGATAAAGTGTGGGCTCATTTTACTTACCATGTGGGGACCAAAGGAGAGCGGGAGAGGGGATGGATCGTGGTTTTTATTGCTTGGCTGCAATGTCAAAATTGGGTTGGTTTAAAATATTTATGACATGAGAGAAAGAAAATCTGTGAATTACTCAGAACTTAATGTATGTACTCTCAATGTGCTTCACATTTTCTTTGGTTGGGGACAGCAGAGCAGGGAATTGAGGATAACTTGTTTACTGCCAAACAGCTCTCCGTAGTACCTAGTTTTGTTATGTATTAAAAATCGCGGCTGGGGCCAAGAATGCCGGGGCTGGAATTAAAGACGAGAACACACAATAACTTTAAGTAATGGCAGAGAGATTTAAATAGCACACATCAGCAGAAAAGAATGGGGAAACCTACAGTACACTGACTTCATTGATACCCCATTTATCAGCAATTACTGACTCCATTAAAGGCAGAGTTTACAGCAGACAGAGAAACAGAGCCTAAAATATGTCCCAACAGATGGACGGAGAGTGTCAGTGATGCCGTATTTCAAAGGCATCTGCAACTTTGTTATCATTGTGCATGGAGTCAGAAAGACAGCGAAAAACACTGGAGTAAGGGCCAGCAAATGATTTACTTGACCCTGCATGGGCAGAACTGACAGCGAAAACCTCATTAATTCCTCAGGTCATTCTGGAAGACATTAATTTGGTTTGGACTCAGGACGAGGGGAGATTTTCCAGACATACACCAGGAATTATGAAATCTCTATAGCCAGAGGAAAGTATGTCCAAATCACTTTCTGCATAAATCAAGCTGACTTTCTGAAGAAGGATAATATGCCTAATCAGGGGAGTTATGGAACTTCTTGTACTTATTAGACAGAAAATAAAACAGTATTTTATTTGATAATCAGCTTGGGGAAGATTTTTTTCTCTTTCTTTTACTGCTGTCTTCTCTTGCCAGAGATGAGTTGGAAAAAAACGTCTGACATGTGAATAATTGTGAGTGCTATGATATTATTTGTGTGTTCATGTGGGGATATATGGGAATGCACAAATATATATATATATATGGGTAATATATGTGTATAATTTTAGTCAGCCTGCTGTATTTACACATCTTTTGGCCTTTTACCTCAGTGCTACAGAATGCCAAGTACCATCACCTTCCCTCTCCAATTGTGTTTAACTCTTTCTTACCCTCAGCCAAAAGCATCTGGGTAAACAGGAGGGCAAGCGGAGCAGAGCTTTTCCTGGGGAGGCAGCCCTCATGCCATGCTTCTGCTCCTGCACGATCCCTCCTCCAGCCCAGCTCCCACTGGCATTAACGGGACCCTTGCAAGGACTGATCAAAACCAGGGAGTCCAGCCTGCAGGACTCGGAGCAGAAATGCAGCTTGAGGTGCAGAGGAGCCCCCTGAGCAGGGGAACTGGGAATGACAGGCTCAGGTCCCGGGTATGACTTGTCCAGTCTGGTCCTAAATCTCTGAACCAAAAAAAAGGTCTCCGAACAGAAAAGCACTTGCTGGGTGTCCCCCATCTCGGTGGCGGGGAGCTCCAGACCCAGCTGGACTGAGCAGGACCCTCCCCTCCCGCATGGCTGGCCTCCGCAACGAGGCCGGTTTGGCTCCAATAGCAGCCCAAAAAGCCCCCAAAGCCCCTGCAAATAGCCAGGAGCTGCAAGAAGTCATCCCACCAACCCCCCCGCAATATATGCTTTCCACTGCTTATACATAAGCCCTTGCCGCACAGGGTATCTTCCTCCATAAAAGATGCATTCATCATGTTTAGAGAAGGGTTATCTCTCCCTGGAAAGAACATGCATTAGTACTTTTTACTCATTCAACACTGGACACTCCCTATCAACAACAGCCTGCCGAAAGGGGAGAAAGAGGTGAATTAATCACAGGATGAGACAATTTAAAGGAGTTTGGCTATAAAATGGAGTTCATTAGGAGGCCATAATGCATTTGGGACTAACAAGACACAATTTCCCCACCTCTGCTGTCCCAGTCAACAATAAGTACCACTAATTGCATTGACACTGCGTAGCAGGATGGCCACCTACCCTCTTTTAACTCCTTCCACAGAGCAGTCACACAAAAAGTTATTTCATCTATTGCAAATGTAAGTTCTCTTTCAAGATGCTTAGCTCCTTATCTCCTTGGATTGAGAGAAAACAGTATTAAGTGGTCTGCAGTTTTCACTCTGGAGCTAAGGTTCTAATAATAATCATGTTACTTGGCTCTAAGATTACACGTCGAGAGATCTCAAAGCACATTACAAATGTGTATGGTATAGACAACATATCACTATAGGCGCAGAACCAAGCGAACCCCAGTTGGGAACACGGCACAAAGCACTTTTTCCCATCCATTTCAAGGATAAGGCAGTATCCATTTTCCCTGCTTTTTCTGATTTGGCTTGTTAAAAAATATATTATGTTGGCTAATAATTTTTTTCTGGGTTTAAGATTTCTCTCAATTTTTGTTTCATGTTATTATTATGCAAACCAGCCTATACAAAGCACTATTGAAAACACTGTCCCTGTAAGGGATTGGGTGTAGGGCAAAAGGAGACGTAAAACAAGGATTGAAATACATGAGTGACCCAAGTTTGTGCAGTGCTGCATGTCTGGACTTCTTTTGATCGAGTCAGAATAAGCCAATTTTTTCTAAGGCTAAATTACAGTTCAGTTTTTCATCAGCACGCTAGAATCTAATACAAAATAAATATTTCATTTGGGAAGCCTTTGCTGCCCATCAACTGCAAAAGTACCACAGGAGGCAACTTGGCTGCAGGGAACTACGTGCTCTCCCGTCACCTAAGTGCTTTCACCGGAGACAGTCGTGTTCTTGCTATTGCAAGGGCAAGAGAAAGGCATTGCCAGCCCAGTCTGCAGGTTCAGGAATAGGTAGCCTTGATAAGGAAGACAAGCAACTAGGAAATCATTTTGTTATGAGGAAAATAAATGATGGGGAAACAATTTGCAGTGCACAAATAATATTCCTTTATTACATTGATACTCTCCTTTTAAAAATATGAATAAAAATAATCTGGGGATTCGTTTTCATGTTATCTTTCTAGCAATGTAAAGGGACTGAAAATAAAAGTGAATTATTTGTATGACCAGTTTGCCTGGCTAGAGTGATAGAAATTGATCTTAGCATAAATGAAAATCAGACAACAGGAAGGACCCTGTTAGATCGTGGTAACTCGATGCCCGAATCCAGCAGAATATGTATTTTTAAAGAAAATTACCATGTTTCAAATAACAATTGAGGTTGTTCAAATATTAGCAGATGTGTTTTTTACTTCCTGCACCCTCTGCGGTGTCTTTTGTTTTTTCTTATTCTCTTTTTCTCCCCTCTTCTCCCCTTTCCTCCCTTTTCCCTTCCCTTCCCCAGTTCTGTCAGCATAAAGACTGAACCATAGCTAACTACTTTCAGTTTGGTTTCCAGTCAATTCCTGATTAATTTTACTTTCAGATTCTCATGCTCAACACAATGCTAGAAAATCTAAGTTGAAAATATGGTAATAACATGTTTGCTTGTTGGTCTTGTTTTTAAATATTTCCCTGGGGTTTTGTAACAAATCATAAAAATGTTTTCTACTGGTCTTAAATATTGTAAAAGCTTATTTAATTTAATCAAAACTTAAACATTAAGCCAAACTTCATTGCACAATGTGTTCCTTTAATGGAAAGAGCTAATGAAAAACACACTAGGACAAATTCACTCTATTTTCTTCACCAGGGAGATATTTGCTCCTTTATTACTAAGGATCATTTGTTTTGCTTCATTTTGCTGGGAACAGTCTGCAAATGTGTATAATCAGACCGTGTTCTGCACATATTTTTCATGGCTATTCTGAAACAGTTTTGTCCTCATTTCTACCCCTGGAATGACTCTTTTTTTGAAATGTGAATCTAGGCTGGATGACTCACTGGGACACTAACTTTATCTTCATCTATTTTACAGTAATTGGACTGGAGCAATTTTTGTAGCTGTATTTGAGATTGTTTCCTGCTTTGAACTCAGCACTCATACTGTCATGTGTTAATTTTAGTGATTACACAAACTAGACTCTAGCCAATAAAGTTATTGTAGTCAAAAATATGGCTCCGATCCAAATCGCTCTTACTTTATCTTCAGCAGAGTCACTGCCGCTTCATACTATGAATGGACTAAAATCAAATAAAAATATCTGCCACAATAACTTGCCAGCAGAACAATGTGTAGTATCGCTTCTTTTGCTACGTAGCTGGGAATTTTTTACAGCTACATTCTGCATAGGGAAGCTTGAAAGTCTCCTATCTCGGTTATAAAAGGACATTTATTCTGGAAGGAAGGAAAAAAAAGTTGTTCAATGTTTTAGCTTTCATTCAGGTAAAAGCCCGGTTCAGAAAGGGCATAGAAGCATGTGCTGGAAATGAAGTGTGTGCTCAAGTCCCATTGAAGCCAGGTAGATTGTAAGCATATGCTGAAATGCTTATTTAAATTGGGCCCTTAATTATTATGTGCTATGAGATTGAACTATGTTTCATATTATTTTCATACATCTATATTTATATACATGTGGGTGGGTGGGTGTGCAAGGATATATGTAAGCTGTTCACTAAAGAACATTAAAAATGAAAAAAAGAATCCCCCACACCCTTCCTCCTGAAGTGGCAGATTATTTGATGTTTTTGACAAGCAGGATTTTAACGTTTGGCTGAAATGGCCATTTTCTCAATGAAAGAAAAAAAGCATCAGAACTTGTTTTTATTAATCTCTCTGGTATTGCACTTCAGGTATGTTGTTTGTGCACACAGGGCTGCAAGGACACCAGCCCATCCTTGCAGATCTTTGCAAAGTGATCAAACATGTCTTGTTTGAGCAGAGTGCATCTCTACTTGCATCTGAGGTTTTGTACTTTAATGAATTACCTATCATTTTAACTTATATCTGTTCTCTAATTCTGTCGAGTATTTCTGTCACTTATGTATATCAAGTTTAAAGTACGTGCACCTACTTTAACCTAACTGTGGATTTTCTTCATGATAAATCTCTGTCCCATCGGTTTACTAAGGGAATAGCTTCACAGAGCTTTATCTGATATCATTGGCCTGTGCCCTACCAAGACAAGCTGGTGTTTCTAATATTGTGCAAATTCAGGAAGCTAATAAAATGGGGGGGGGGGGGGGGTGTAATAAAAGATCTTAAATACACAGGTTAAAAAATATTTTATAGACTGCCAAATGTAAGCTAAGGAGAAGATGAAGGCTTTGAGGAAGGATTTGATTTAGAGGGGCAAGATGTTTGGCTCCAAGCAGAGAGAAGGAGCAGGCACAAGTGAAACAGCATGGACTATCCCAAGGAAGGACAAAAATATGGTACAGGAGGAGAGCAGCCCACTGGTAGGAAATGAGGGAAGGTGAAGCAGAGTCCTGAGGGGTTTTACAAGGCAGGAAAGTGGTTTTGAATTGAATTCAGCAACAGATAAGAAGGCAACAGGGGATGGGAGCAATGTGATCCTATTTCTTAGGATGAGGAATAATCCAGCCATGAAAGTCTGTATCCACTAAAGTTATGAGAGAAGGAACTTTTTCTATCTTTTTGAAATAAAAAGAGGATTTGCAGTTGCTGAGGTGTAAAGTCAGGTCTGGGTATGGATGAATTGTTGTATTGCTTGTAAGATAGCGACAGACCTGCCAGCAAGGAGATGCAGCCAGGCCAGGAAAGCCTGGGCTTGCTACGAGCGTACCTTCAGAGACCATCAGACACAGCTGGGCATCATGCAGGTCCCACGGGAAACCGGCCCACTGCCTCACATCCAGAGACAAAGCAGAGGAGGGAAAGGAGGGAAAGAAGGGTAAGAGAGGCACAGAAACGTAAGCAGCCTTGCAAAATCAGTTAACGGCAGAGCTAGGGCTATGCCCCGATCTCAGGCTCTGGCTCAGTACACGGTCCACAGGGGCAGGCAAGATGATGACTCTGAATTCTCTTGGTGCATCTTAGCTTCCATCTTCTCGCTGCAGCATGGTGCTGCCCTCCTCACTTCTGGTTGTACTTTGAAGGGCTGCCACATCCATCCTGTGGGCAGACAGAAACAACAGCAGTGGCAGAAAATTTATGTCCTGAAGCAGAAAGAGAGGACATAAATGCCCAGAGGGTAGAAAGTACTTGAAGAGATATATTACGTACCACCAACTAGCAAATAAGAAGCCACTAACAAAGAACAAGGCAGAAAGGAGACTTTTTCTGCTTGTCTAAAGAGAGACCTGGAGCAAAGGCTAGGATGCCCATGACTCCTTGGTTCTGCAACTACCCTCAGCAGATTTCTTGCTAACTTTGTCCCGATTCAGCATTAGCAGTTGCTGCCAGCTCCCGTAAATATCTCCCATATGAGACATGACACTCGAAGCCCAGCTCTGGCCCTATTACCCAATAAGCAAAAAAATATGTGTTGCCATAAGGTTTTATCACAGCTGGGCTCAACCAGGATGCTCAGCAAAAACCCCCAAGCCGGTCGGTGCAACGCTGTCTCTCTTAGCATGCAGAAGGCAAAAGGCTGCAGGAATGTTTTATGTTTCTGTTCCATCCCTGAAGTTTCCTGTTGTTTAGAAACCTCCTGGATACAAGGGAGATGAATTATTGATATGCCAGCCTTGGGAAGGAAAAGCAAGGCAAGATTAGAAAAAGGGAAGGGACCTTTGTCTGGAGTAAACTGTATAAAAAAGCAGGACATTTGGTTCCCAAGGAGCTGTACACAATAAAGAGAAATCAGACTACCGTGGTCTGTGTGGTTTATAAACTACTAATCATGGGTGATTCAGCGCATACCTCTGGCTTTGCTGCGTGCACGGCTGCGCGGCGGCGGGTGGGGAGTTGCCCTCCAGCGGCAGGCAATGCCAGGGGGCACGCACCACTGCCCCCAAACACCAGTCCCGCCGCACAGCCCCATGATAGGGCTGACGCCACGGACCTGGGTGCAGGTGGATCACACAGCTGCAGCGGTGGCCTGTGCATGCAGCTGGCACCACGGCCCCGCACTAAGGCACCACGGGCATGCTTGGAGGCAGGGTGGGTGCAGGCAGGGGCCTGAACACACAGGATTTCTCTGCTGATCCCCATGCTTTGCCTGCAGGGATCTCAGTACGGTTACTGTGAGCGCCACAGTCTCCAAAGCTCCTGTGTCCATCAGTGGGGATGAGACCACACCAGCCATCTTCCAGCAGTGTGCCAAGCCCTTGGAGACTGGTCACCCACCCAAGGTCCCCCCTTCCAGTGGGGGTGAGAAGGACAGTCCCCATGTGTCAATTTCATGAGAAAAACAGCCGTCCAACCATGCAAAAAAAAACCCATCTGGTGCAGAAAAACAAGGTTGGTCTGGAAAAGGACCTTTTTAATTGAAAGTACCTTCCAACAGGTGCATCCCTCTAAGGTGATGCCGCTGTGCCCTCACCAAGGGTTCTGGGTTTAAGACACGGGAGATGAGGAATTAATCTGCCTTGCTAATGCCTTGTCCTGCAAGGACACTCATTTACGGTTTGATTAACCCCATCAACTGGGACAGATCATTTCTGCATGATTAACGTGTGTGGCATTACACCGCTGATATCTCCCTACTTCTCTAAAGATCCTATATATGGCTCACCACTGGCCACTTCCCCCTCAGCTGTGCATGCTGAAGGCAAGCAGGAAAGTTGCAAAAACACTTGCTCACTCTTCCATGTAATCATGTCCACACTGTTCTTAGAAAGTAGAGAGTCATGCTCTAAAACTTTGCAGCATGTAAAGAGGTACTTGCAGCACTCATGTCTTCCATCGTGCCTTCAAAATCCCAGAACAGCCACAAGGGCAGCGACCGAAGCATAGGAAGCAGCAAGGGGACCCACTGCGGGTGCTGAGCTGCAGAGGGGTCACCCTGCCGCTGTTTTGGTCCTGGAAGGCCGAAACAGAAGTTAGCCAGGCTGAGATATTTGTGGCTGTTGGTTGTAGATGGAGAATAACTGAAAGGTGCTGTTTGCCCAGAGAGAGAAGCAAAAATTGATCTTTCAGCTCTCTGACAAAACCCAACAACAAGAGAGGAGCACGAGGGGGAAGGACTGCTTGAAGTGGACCTGAAATATCTGTTGGGTTTGGGTTGGTTTTTTTTTTGCAAAACTGAAACATTGGAAGAAAAATGTTTGGTTCCTTCACAAGCTTTTAATGTCATTCTCAAGCAGTTTCAATAAAGCTGAAGTAAATCTGAAACAAACGTTGGTTTTGAATAATGCTATTGAAAGGCTGTCTTTAAAATGTCAACATAAATGTTTCAATGTTTTCAGACTTGTTTTAACTACAATTCATTTCCCTTTACAGCAATTTTGTATTTATCCTAAATACGTGTTCACCAGTGGAAAAAAAATGTGGCTGAAAATTGTTACCCTGCATTATTTACCAGTACAAATTTTCACATGAAAAAAATCTTACCAAAAATAAATGTCATCCAGCAAATAATTGATTTGATTGGATGCTGCTTATAAGGATGGACAGGAGTCAGAAAGTACCATGACATCCCTAAGTTTAACAGTTGGCAGGAGTGAATGGAAACCGCCTCCTATTACAGGATAAAAGATGTTTTAGATTTGTGTTGGCCTCCAAGTCTATGAGTAAGATAAGGAGCCTCCTTGACAACACAAAACCAGGGCAGCCAGCACAGCCAGTTTAAAAAATAACAATTGTTAGTCAAGAGGTTTCAACATTTTTGTCTGAATTTTCCACTAACCATTTATTTTCCTTCTCAATTAAAAATAAGGAGCAACACAGAGAATGATTGTTTTGCCACCTTCTGAGTGTTTGACTTAGTAACTCTAAGAACTGCCTTTGAGTGTGTTTGTTTATATAAAACAAGTACCTGCGTGCATTGTGAAAGAATCTTTAATCAAATAGTTTGTTTCCAATTTGCTTTTATTTCCATAGTGCTGATGCCCCTTGTCACCATGTGCTGGCTCATGGTACCACCTTTTGCCCCCAGTGACAGCGCATCTCCTCCGGGCTGGAGGAAGCAGCCAGCAATGTCGGCAGCCAGCCTGAACACCTAACCACCCTCCAGCAACTTCATCTGCAAGCCCTCAAAGAGCTTGACCACAGGGACAAGTGTCCACGAACCCCACACCGACAGAGTGGGATGCAGCGGGACTGACAAGCGCAGCATTTCTGCTGTTCAATCTGAGGTCTGGCATGCTCGTCGCCTTCCTGGCCTGGGGGGCTGACCCTCTGCGTCCCCCCCTGCCAGCCGGGGCTGCTCCTGGCCTCCCAGCAAGGCCTCCCACCGAGCAGCGAGCAGCAGCGGTGGGCGCTTGCCTGCAGCCCCAGGAAGGATGGGATGGGACCAGCTGCTCCTCCTGATTAAGATAAATGGGGCTGTACAGATCAGCAGACTATCTGGTGTGTCCATCACTTACCACTCGATTAGCTGTAACAAGCTCTGGATGAGCCTGCACGGAGGAGTTGCGCTGCTTAATTTGTTGGGCCGGTCGGGCTTGAAGACCACAGAGGAGGCAGCAGAAGCACGGCGGAGCATACCTAGCAAATCTGCGGAGATAGCGGCTGTTAATTAACTCTGTGTGTTTATTTGGAAGGAGAGCTGTGCAGAGAAAGGGTTTTAGCCCCCACCATCCCGTGCGTTCAGTTTCCCACCTCATCCTCACAAAGCGACTTTTCAGGCACATTTCTAGAGCATCTGCCATCATTTCTGCATTTCCATTTAAATTCTGCCCCCCAGCTTTTTGATGAGCAGTGGACTCTGACTCGTTTCCCCACACTGAGGTTGCCGTACACTCAGCGGAGATTTCCAGCCTGACCCTGCGGCACAGCAGCCCAGACGGCATGGCGGTCCTGAGATACTTTCTGAAGCAAGTCCGGTAGCAGCAGCAAACCGCAAACCATCTCAAACATGCCCAGACCAGACCAGCACACTGGGGATATGCCGAGAATTAGACCCCAGAGAAATTCCAGTGCACAGATACACAGGAGAGAGCAAATAGATCCAACCGCATCTGGCATGTGGACAGCACAGGCGAGCTTATCTCTTGCATTTTATAATGAGAAAGTGATGGGCCAGATCTCCAAAGGCATTTAGGTGCTTCGACATTTAACCTCCCACTGATTTCAGTGGGAGGCCCGCAAGGAAATTAGGTGTCTAATTATGCTTGGAGGTCTGGCCCTAGAGCTCTGCTTTCCCGCATTGTTTATTTCTGCATCATTTATTGCTGCCCATGAAGGCAGTAGACACCATCGTCTCTGCCCCTTGGCCATCTAGGTAGCATGAGTTAGTGCTGTGAGACCCTGATCCTGGTCTCTCAACCCACCTTCAGCTCAAAGCTGTCTGCATGGCCGCAGTCGTTTCTTGTTCACAGAGCCCCTTGGCACTGCTTTATTACATTTTGGGTGCACACACAGGAGTGGGCATGGGAGGGAAGAACAGGGACTCAGGACAAGAGATGAGAGCTCAGCAAAGGGCTGGGTGTCACTGCAGTAGAAAGTGTTGGGCTTCAGCATGAGCTACGCCCATGGACAGGAGCTGCTAATGCCAGAGGAGAAGTTTGAGACACCCCTTCTTTGCAAGGCATCTTTGGCAATGTGTGTGCAGAAGGTGTGCAGCAACGACTGTGCACAACTGGGACAGTCACTCCAGAACCCCCATATTCTGGAGAGAGGCAGGAGGCAGAAAATCTCCCCAAGCAGCTGGAAAAGGCATATGGACATGAGGAGATGCCAGTAGGCATCTTCTACCCCTGGTTGCTTTCACTGAAGAACCACGTAGGGACGCTACCCAAAGTCCCTCCACCACCCCAGAAACCATGTGCCAAGGGAAGTGCAAACACCTCCTCTCTCTTTAATACCACCATCCTTTCCCAGTTACAACCTGTGTAATGTAAGCACTCGTCCACTGGTTAACCATTGCTGGTTAATCTGGCTGGTGACCTGGTGGTCTCTTGACTTGTGCAAATACATCGCCACCACTCTATCTGTACAGCCGTAGTGCAATCCCCTTGTGCCTCTACCACCTGGCCTGGCCTTGGTGGGTGGTGAACTTCCCAGACTGAGCATGGCTGGCACAGGGGAGGGATTGTCCCCTCAAGGGCTGATGACCACCTCTCCGGTCTCTTCGTTTCAGAGCCCCAGACAGAGAAAAAGGAGTGCCCTCTTGGAGGGGTGTAGATAAGTCCCTGGCACCACACAGGAATTGGCCTCAAATTGTTGCCAAAAGCTTCACAACAATTTTGAAATGAGAAAAGTCTGGCAGCAAACTTTGACTGTGTGCCCTGTGTGGTGTGTGGGCATTTCTGATTTCAGAGAGATAGTCGGACTAAGAGACAGGCTTAACTGCAAAAAGGTCTAAGTATTTCCTGGAGCAGAGTTTGTAGCTGAGGCCTGTTTCTGATCACGTCATCGGCCCATACAGTTGGATGCTTTCCTGCATCCAGCAGTGGCCAAGAAGTGTTCGTGTCTACCAAAAAGAAAAAAAAAAGAAAAAAAAAAAAGAACATTAGAGAATAAATTCTCTCCTTGTGAAATAGAGGTCAGCAGAGTTACGCCAGGGAGGAATTTGGCCCGAGATACCTGGACTTTGATACTACATTTTAAATAGTAAAAATATTTTCAGTGGACAGGGAACTGTAAGAGGTTTATAAATGCAAAAGAGAAGAAAAAAAAAATGGTGCTGCTCCCCCGCAGCCTCCTAAAAATAGCAAATTACACACCTAATAAATGTATCAGCAGCCCATGAAATTGACAGCCTGAAATTGAAGAACAGACCCGTTTTGTTTGGAGAAATAGTCTTTAAGAGTGTGGAGGTGAATTAGAAAAATAGCAACTGACATTAAGAGTGCAAGATTAATTCGACCGAGCTTTAATTGAGACAGCCTGAATGAGCCAGAAAAAGAGAAAAAGGGAGAGGGAGAGGATCCCAGCTCTGTCTGGCTCCATAGAAACTCCACCTACCATGTCCTTTCAGCTGGAGCTCAAGTTACAGCATTACATCATCCCAAAAATGTCCCTTTGGCTGATAATTCCCTGGGAGCCGGGCACTGATGCTATGCACAGGGTTATGGATGCCGCCGCCGGGTGCAAATTCACACTTTTGGGTTTGTTGGCTGCGGGACGGGCCAAAGGTCGCCCTCGGACAGCCTTCAAAACCCCCTCCTTCTTCAGAGGCTGGGGACCACTGGGGCCACCGGCTTTTGGGGCAATGTCCCCACCGTCCCATCCTCATGGCCCACGGGGCCACCGCGGAGCCGCCCCGGCTGCAGCTTTTCTTTGCGGCCAGAGGAGCTGGGACTTGCTGGAGCTGGCAGGGCGGGGGGAAGATGTTATTTATATTTCAGAACAGATCTGCGTACTCAACAAACCCTGAAATCCTAAAGCCTGTAAAAGCATTAAGCAGGCCATCCTGACCGTGAGCCTTGCTCAGGTTTCCTGGCTTAAACAAGAAAGTCCTTCTCGTAAGCAAGGAATAAGCTCTTGCACAGGCAATATTTCAAAAGCCTTGCTACTACTGAGTAAATAAATGTGCGTAGCAGATACAATAAACATTTTCTTCTGTTCTGAAATCAGATCTGCAGATCCCAAATCCCCCTGTGCTGTGCAGACTGTAATTACAGGATATGTTAAATTTTCTTTATAGCCAGCTCTGATGGTTGTTAAGTGACCGCACCGCCCAGTACAGCACCCCTCTCTGGTCTGCTACCATTCGTAATGAAAACCAGATGTTTGTTTAAAGTTAATAATCAATACAGCACTCATCCCGAGTCAAGTAGGGCTAAACATTTGCTTAGAGAAGCCATGTCAGAGCCGCGATAAGCAGGGGCTTGGTGCAGCACGCTGCTTCGGACCCCTCTGGGGCGTGAGATAAACCATTCAAATTCCAGAGAGTGAACGCTGGGGCCGGGGGGTTGATCTGAGCCTCTACGAGTAACCAAAGCAACTAAAATAAGGCCCCATCCAGAGCGACCCAGATCCCTGACGGGCGCCGCAGCCCTGCTCCCAGCCCGCTGCATGCTCCTGGCGAGGCCAGAGCCTTGTTTTGCGCCAGCTTCTCTCTTATAAGCATATCTGAATTGAATAAGAAGATATGCAAGGGGAAGGGTACCATGCAGTTGAAAGCCACCGTGCTGATACGTGGCTGTAATCGCTGTAAAGGCAGCAGGAGCTGGCAGAGAAGAGGGTACCCAGCCCTCACATCACAGTCGACTGAGGTCAAGGCTGAAGTTTTCTGATCTTTTTAAATCCCAGGATAGACAATAAATTGAATAATTTACTGCTGGGTTGGGCAGTGAGATGGAGGAACTGTTAGGCCAAATTTTCGTGTGGCCCACACGCCTTCTCACAGCTGGCAATATTCGAGCCTTCATCTCAGTGAATGGATGAGGAGGAGGAGCATTAGGAATGCTGGTGGGAACTCCAGATGGAGGTAACTCCAGCTGATCCGCTCTGCCCAGATCTTTCCTAACTGGGTCAGAGGTGTCCCAGTCCAAACATGATTTGAAAGTTAATACTGGGAGGGTGATTTGCTGTTGCTCCAATACGCTCATTGTTTGCAAACAGCTGGATGGCCAAATCCTTTAGGTTTCCTGTGCTGTAGGTATAAATATTTGAAAGCAGACTGAGTTCTTTTTCTTTGCTGTTTGCTATTCAGCACTTTCCTTGTCAAATGACCTCCACCATCCAGCCCAAGAGCTGAAACAACACAGTGTGATTCAGCTGCCCAGCCTGCACCCTCCTCTTTCCCACATCCACTCCCAACCCTTGCTCAGAGAGGCTAGACACCATCATATAAACTTAACTGGAATAGCCACCACACCTTACTTCTGTACAGCAATACCATGATGAATACCAAGTGAATGTGAGAGAGTCCCGAGACCTAGCATTTTGCCTGATGATGGAAAAAAGAGAATTCTCTTGATTTCACCTGTTCCTTTCTGACACTATTTAGCAGCAGAAGCCAAATGCTTGCCTATAGCCTAACCCAGTGAAAGAAGTCACTGCTCAAATATTCTGGTGTAAAAGAGACTGACGTTTTAAATTTTAGGCTTTCCCTAGGAAAACTAACAAGTAAAATGACAAGAAGAAATGATGAAGAAATGTATATGACTCACGAAATCACAGAAATTTTGGTTAGAAGGGACCTCTAGAGGTCATCTAGTCTGACTTCCTATTTGAAGCAGGACTATCACCAGCAGCGTTTTACTAAGGCTGTATTTCAGAGCATGATCTGTGTGTTTGCTCCATCCTTTTTTCTTTCTTTTTTTTTTCCCCTCCAATTTTTGTTTGCAACAGTCTTTTCAAAACCTTTGAATTTAGTTCCGTGAAATATCTACCCCCTTAACTCATCTTAACTCACATGATTAGGCCGAACAGTTTCCATGAAAATATTTGAGTAAAGGAAGTGGGAAACTCCTAAACTCTTTCAGGGTTTTCTACCCTGAATAAAAGGCTTTTCTCCCTTAAGCAGGACATCTGCTGAACGGAGGTGCCATCCCCACTGTCTCTGGCAATAAGGTCATGCAGCACCTGAGCTGAAATCCGAGGAAGGACAAGAGGATTACAATTCATAAGGTGCACGGCGACCTACACCAGCTTCACTTTTTGTTGTGCAAGTACGGAAAGGGAGACACGGAACATCAGAAACACTCACATGCCAGTTCTACTTCTGCGCTGTGCTGAGTTGTTAACTTCCCTTCTTCCTCGGCACAGAAATCCCCAAGTTAAAGTACTCATTTAGAGTTACCCAGAAAAGCTGAAGATAGATTTGGATCCTGTTGAAAGCCGCTGTTTTGTAACAAGCCAGAACCAACCCTCTTGGCTTAAAAAAAAACCACCCTCCATTCCACTTAAAACAGGTTCAGTAAATGATCTGTGACCAAAAACAAAACCAAGTACTAAAAGCTGGATAAAACTGCCTATCTTGCCTCCAAATTAAATGAATCTGACCTGCACACCATGCACACCAAAGCATTCCTAGAGCTCCACGGCTGGTGAACGTATCAAAAAAGGCATTTATTTAAAAACAGTCCATTTGAAATCATACTAACGATGAGTTTTTCTGAAGAGGATTCATCTGCATTCCCAGGTCATACCATGCCTATGGAGCTACAGCATCCTCCTAATACACTGCATCGTCTCTCCTTTCCCTGTACAACCGGACTCCAGCATGGACTCCAGCACGGACTCCACCTCAAAGCATAGCTCTGGGTAATGTTACAAGGAAAGCAACGGCCCCAGAAGCAGTGGCCATGGATCTGTGTCCTCAGGGCTAGTTTGCGTGGCAGAGACCCCACCGCAGAAAACTCCTCTTCTCCGTGTTGCCTCGGGAGTCCCTCAGTAGAGCAGCGTTGGTCTGGAGATGGCAGGGCTGGGACCACCGTCCCTCTCTTTGGCCTTTCCCGTTAGCCGAGTTAGGTGGCCCAGCTGCTGCGCGGCCCCAGCTTTCACCACATATTGTCTACAGATGCCTAAAAGCTGGGCTTTGCGATGCCTAATTCCCAAGCCTTGCCTCAAGCAGCCAAGTCAGCCATACCGTAACGCTTTCAAAATAGCAGTCCACTGTCAGCCTTTGTGCTGAAAAAAACACCTTTCCCTGGGACAAAAAGCCTCCAGTTTGGGTATTCCTGGCACCTGGATGGGCACGGTGCTCTCATCGCTCTCAGGAAAAGGCACAGGATTAGGAAGTGTGACTGGATCCAGCAGCGTATTCTCATATAAAATCTTCTTTCCCTGGAAGAGATACTGCTTTTTTCTTTTCTATTTTTTTTTTCCTTTCCCCCGGCTTTGTAAGTAATCCTGTTCTTCACTCTCTGCTGTCTTGGCACCTTCCAAGAAAAATCTGACACTGAGGAATAGATACTCTTTTTTTTGAATAATAAATGGAAATACATTTTTGCTGCAGCCTTCCAACCCGCACAGGCGACACTGTCAAAATGCTCTGAACTTTTTTTGGAAGCAGCAGATGACTACAGCTGGTTAGCACAATTATAGCTGTTGTGTAATGCTTGGATCATCCGTTGTTTCATTCATTCTATTCATCAAATTCTGCATTATGCTGTGGGGGAAGATCTGCCTGATGGTAAATTTACATTTTTTCCTATGTTGCTGTTATTTTTCATAGTTAAAGGGACACTGGCAAGTGACACATCACTTTTTTAATGTTGTTTCAAAAGTTGTTTACCCTGTAATTTACAGTATCCTCTTCAAAGCCAGAAGAATGGAGAGCTTGAGCAATTTGGCATTTCCTCACTCTCGTATATTGATTTTTTTTTTTTCAATGTGGGCTGGAGGAAGCTCAGACACTTTCTACTTAGAGTGGTTCACAGTGGACTTAAGGACAGAGGCTACCGATGTTCACAGCACTCCCAGAGGCAGGTAAGTATTATCTGAAAACTATCCCCATTTTACAGGCAGGAGGCAAGCAGGCTTTGCAGAGATGGGGCCAGAGCTGTGCCAAGTTTTGTACAGGAACACCTCTGTCCCAAACAGGGGATTTTTGGGAGCAAAGAAGGACCTGCCCTAAAAAATCATCCTCCAAAGCACTCATCCACCCCAGAGCATGAGCGAGCCCTCCTTGTCCTGCCACCACAGTCACAGCCACCATGGTCCTGCTACCCTTGGCAGGGGAACAACCAGGCTGGCCCCAGACGTCCCCATGGGGTGTCCCAGTCCCACCCAGAATGGGGTGAGGAAAAAGGGGTACAAAGCCAACCTCTCTCCCTCACTTTTTCCATGATTATAGCAGGCCAAGGTGCTAAATTTTAATTCTTGAACACATCATTTTTTTTATAGTATGCAATATCACCCACATTATATCAACATGGAACCACAATAATAAAATGGGCACTGATGCTGATGTTAATTTTTGATTCTGTAAAACCACCACTGTATTTGGGCTTTCTTGATTTTTATTCAAGGTAGAAAACAAAATCATGTCCAGCTTAAAAAAAAAAAGCAATACTTTTTTTTGCTGTTCTCAAGATGGACATTTTGGGGAACTTTTGCGGAATGTTGACTTTTTGTGTCTCAAGGCTTTCCTTGGAAAAGTGAAGGAACATATGAAAAATAGTACATTTCTAAAAGGATTTTGATACTGTTATAACAAAAAGAAGTAAAAAGAAAATAATGGGATGGCACTGAAGGAAGAAAAAGGGAAGGAATATAGTTTACAGATGCTGTTCCTTATTTTTCTTCCTCTTTTTGGTCTTCCTATATTAAAATGAACCAAAAATAACATAGAAATGTTTGAGTTTTTCTTTCATTGTTCCTTTTCTTTTCTTTCTCACCATTGTTCAATCCGTAAGATTGTATACTTAAAATTCATTTGGGTGATTAAGTTAGTGAGAACAGCAGAATTTCATTAGGCTGGAACAGAAAGTGGCTTCAATGAGCACCAGTGTTTTCACATGTCCCGGGTGGGGGTAGAAGTACAGTGTCACCCAGCATCAGTGCCTGAGCATCGGGGGACCGAGGAGCCTGAGATGAACCCTCCAGACCCGAGATACACCTTGCTGTGCCGCATGGAGCAGCTGTCCTGCATAGTGACAAGTAGTGGCCAGCAGCGTTCCTGGGTTTCACTGCAATAAAGATTATTTATGCACCATGACTGCTAAGTGCTACTAAACACAAAAACAAATGACACTATAGTCTCAGACCACTAAATTTGTCTCTCAGCTGTACATATCCTTTGCTTTCCCTTTGGCTGCCTTTTTCCTAGCTGTAAATTGCATAATTCATTCTCTCTGTTGTTTTATAGTTTTGTGGTGAAATTCAGATTTATCATCATTAAATATTGTTATCACTGTTTACACAATGACGCAAACTGTCTGAAATGTGTCTCAGACTCAACACTGACATCTAACCTCAGGAGAAGATGGGACTCTCCAGACCAATCCAGATCTAGCCTACAAGCCAAGTAATTGGGATGAAACTATTGTAATCCTGGAAGCCGGGAGGGTCATTATGCGTTTAA
Organism: Nipponia nippon; assembly: GCF_047370975.1. Classification (NCBI taxonomy): domain Eukaryota; kingdom Metazoa; phylum Chordata; class Aves; order Pelecaniformes; family Threskiornithidae; genus Nipponia; species Nipponia nippon. Next base: position 21,492,755 of record NW_028262358.1, read on the forward strand.
TTCTTCTTCTAAAAGGCAAAGGTGCAATGCACAGTTTGGCAAGAAACAGGCCATTTAGGGCTTTTAATATTATCAGTTAGCAAGGACTATTTCTTTCCCTTGAAACACAAAGAAACTGAAGATACTGTAGAAGATGGGACTGTGCCCAAGAGGGGGACAAAAGACCTACTTCTCCTCTGCTTTCTGTCCTCTTCTCAGTCTCCAGTAGGATTGCGAACTAGAAACCTTTCTATTTTGCGTGATTATTTCATGGCCTGAATGTTGCAGACCTGCTCTCTGTGCTCCAAGATCTGACATCCCCCTGATTCAAGACCCGAGAAAGCCACTGGTGGGGCCATGCGTTAGTAACCCCCAAAATGGAGCCCGCGATACCCTGCAGTGATGGGACGCTGGCTTGGTTTGTAGGTCAGGAGGAACACATTGCTCCCCGCAAAATTCACTCCGTGTCTTGCTGAGCCAGGGTGACCTGCAGGATGTTTCAGTTAGTCCCGCTTAAGTCACGTCAAGGATTAGCAGGTCTCAAGGAAAGCCACAAAGTGTTGGGCCGTCGGTGTCTCAGGGCTGTCTCTGCTTTGGCTGGTTCATAATAATGTCATCATGAAGGATTAAGACATTGCAACTTGGTGAAGAGGAGCAATAGTGCAATAAATCCCTCTGCTGGGGCATTTCCACTGGCTGGTTGTCCGCGCAGCCATTTCAGGCTGCTCTGAAATTAATTTCAACATTCTTGTAGGCACTTATCTCCCCAAAGTGAGATTTCCTGGGAATCATCGGGGAAGGAATGACGACAGAAGAAATACGGCTAAACCCTAGCACTTAAGACCTGAGCCCTCTCTCGTTAATGCTCTTGGTGTAAATCAGAAGGAATTCCACTTTCATCAAGGGAATTATGCCGGTGATATACTGTCACTGAGAGGAGACTCAAGTGTGGGTCCTTTTAGTTGGGCTTCCTTTATTCACTTTTACAAAAGGAGACCCCAATCCTGCAGATAGCTGTGCTCAGCTTTTGGGTATCGGAGATCTCAGGGCAGAGAGATGGGAGAAGAAGCACGATCGCTCGCATGCTTAGATGTTACCATGTATATAAAAGTTTCAGTATCAAGGCTTAGTCACTTCAGAGGGAAATTACAGTCACAGTCACAGGCAAATACTAACTCAAAAATACTTGGAACTTGCATGTTCTTTAATGCAATTAACTGTAAATTGGACATCCTTTCTATTCAGGGAAGTTATTTTTTTTCTCACTTTCGAACAAGTAAAATTCAGTCCTGAAGCCTAATGCATCTAAAAAAAAAATCATGATTTGTTCTATCTAGTAAGAAATAAGTGATAGGGACTGAAAGTGGGGGAGAGAATAGTGCAGGGCAACAGATACAGAACAAAATGCCATCATGGAGAAAGCCATCTTGCAGTGAATACAACCAGCTGGGTGTCTGGATGCTTTGTAAAATTTTATTGTGAAATGCACAGATGATGAGCACAGCTGCAAAATATCAAGAGTGTTTATCATGATCTCCCCGAGCGTTCTGGGTGTGTTCCCCTTTGACACTATTTATGTAGGCTTAACCTAAGCTGGTTTCAATGGAGACATCAAAATTGTTTCAAGGTGCATCCTATTATACGCAGGATAAGCTTGTGGCTTAAGGTGTCTCTCCCTTGTCTTATGTGGTGTTTATCAGCGTGCGAAGGATAACTGGATGAAGAAGTAGCTGATAGCATCAAACTAACTGGCTGCTATTGCTGAAGCAAATAAAAGACGTTTCTGGCACTCACACAAGTATTAAGGGGATTAAGCAGATTTTTGGGATGGAATTCAGGCTGAAAAATCTGTAACCCATCCTTCTGTGCCTAAACATTACAACAATCTTCAAGCAACGGGCCTGAGTCTTCCCAGCGTTACTTATTTTACCTGAATTCGGGTCCCTGCCAGCGTTGCACTGGTGCGATGTAAGAAGAGCATGGCCAAGAATCAGTTTCCCTATGCGGTGTGCTTCACCTGCTTGTGATCCCAAAGGCTTATGCATGATCACCTGCATCCCATAACATACAATCACGCTCTAATTCAGTCAGACTGTTCACAAGCATAAATGTTATCATGACTGCAGCACAAGCCTGTTATACTGTAGAGGAGAAGACAACATAAGAGCCTGTTCCCAATTTCCTCAGATAGCTTGCTGTAAAAAAAATAAAAAACAATAATTAAAAAAAAAGGTTTTCTGTGTGTTTTATACTTCCTGATTTTGGCAGGCAGTGAAAGCATCGAAATACTCCTAAGGCAGCTGGTTTTGTAAGATCCGGCTGGTGATGGGGGGAGAGAAGGGGGGCGAGAATATCAGGCGAGAATAGATACTGACAGTTACCTGCCCAAAGAGAGGTTTTATACTAAGAATTCAAGAAGTAGCTTAGGAAATATTGTTGTTATAAAATGAAATTACGCTATTATTAAAAAGCAAAAAAACTTCATTATAATTAAGCTACATTTCTGGAGGGGAAAAAAAAGTAATTAAGCCATGGTATTAATCTTAATGGCAACCCCCTCTTTCCCACACTAAGACCTTGTGACAGCTTTACTTAGTCTTCATTACGCGTTTTCAAACAGTTCATTGCAAACAGCGTCTGATATAACTGTGAAATCCCTGCAGCGCTGTCACAGCTGCAGTGTCAGATTTTAAAAGTGAAGGAATACTGGGAGAGACACTGTTTGTAATCACTAACCCAGGTCTCAAAGCTGTTCAGATTGAGCTGTTTACATTGTACTTAGGCGAATTTTTTTCTCCCCTCTGAGATTCACAAATTGCTTAACAGAAGTCATGACACCTATTTTTTCACATCAGGAGCTGAAATGCGAAATACGTAAAGGTTTACTAAAAACAGTTTGTTACAAAGCTGGGATTAGAACCCAGATCTTCTAAACACAATCTCCTACCTAATCAGCAGAGATGATGGCTTCCTGGACCTAAAAAATGAAGCTTCCTCCCTGTTCTTCCAGGGTTGCACAGAGAAGGAATTTTGGTTCTTCTGGTCCTGAGAATGGCCCCTTCTGAAGGAAAAAGCCATGTTCCCTTCAAAACGTCTCAGCCCAGCTCGCTGCCATTGCTACGAGAGGCGTTGTTACAGGCCAGCCCTTTGCAAGGCAGGTGCTGGAGCCGGGCTGCACGCAAAGTCCATTGATGACAACAGGCTGCCGGTCAGACCTTCACGTCCCTTTGCTGTCTGCTTGCAGTGGTACTGCTGATCACAGAGCAATAAAAAGCTAAAGGCAGTCCCTGGTTTTGCTCCAAAACCTCTTACGAAAGAGTTGTAAAAGTTTGAGTGCAGGAGGCGTATTTCTGTACCCTCATAATTAATATTTTATATTTCTGTCTTTGCAAAGTTATTTTTACAAAGCCAGATATTGGCTGGACCCCAGAAGCTCTTATCACAAATCAAATTTTTAATTTATTTGCACTTCTGTCATTGGAAAGGAGGAGGTTTTATTAATAGTACTACTAATGTTCATATCTGGAATTCACTTCTGGCTTGAGAAACTCCTGTGCCAGCGTTCAGCCAGGAGTGAACTTTATGATCGTGTTATCAACTCTGAAAACAGGAGATTAAGCAACAGCCGCTGAAGTGGTAACAGATTTTTAACTCTATCAGAATCAGTTGCCCGCTCCTCTGTATTGTTTCCCTGCAATATCAATCTCTCATATTTGAAAGCTTTCCCAATGAAAGAGAACCACCGCATAGCATTATTTGTAAAACAGCTCTGTCCTGAAACATGATAGTGCATGAACTCGACCTGATAATTTATGAACTCACAGCTAAGCAAGAAACAGTTCCCCAGCAGCCCAAGGAAAATGTACTGTAACATGCTAAATCTCTTTTTAAAATGTAAAATCATATTGCCATTCAGGTTTGTGGATTTCTTAAATGTGGTTGTGTTCGGAGAAGTGACTGTAAAAATGACACACTTTTACTCAATGGCTCTGCTGTCTTCTGCAGGAAATTTGAGTCAGATATGTTTCATTTACTGACAAAAATAATACCTTGTTTTTGTATTTTCTACTCCGCTAGCAGCATAGAAACTATACAGCCCTGGGAAAAGTAGCCCGCTCTCCTCTGGTTCACGCACCATCAACAGTACTGGTAATTAGTTTTAACCACTGAGTTTTGATTGCCTGTGCAAAGAGATTAGATTGACTTTCATATCCGGGGCTGGATCTACTGAGCTACCGGCTAGAAAAATTGGGCCACGTTTTCTGCTGATATGCAGCTGCCTTGACTGGAAATCTGACCCTCCATCTTCTCGCTGCCTGCCCTCCTCGAGCAGGGATCTCTGCTCGATGGTGACCACGCCACGCAGCATGCAGACTTGGACCTGGCACATGTCCCTGCACAGGAGGATGAATTACGCCCTGGGACTGGCAATGCGACCGCCCTGCCACCGCTGCCCTCTGGCTTAGTGAGAAAATGCCATGCTTGGGAGCTCGGGTACCCGACAGGGTACGTGCTCCTGGCTCGTCCCAGCTGCAAAATAAAATATGTGCCCATGAACCACTGGGACAGCTGGCTGGTAGATCATCTAGGTGGCAAATGCTGGGGTAAAACATGTCTCCAGCCACCAGCAACTACACAAAATGACCATCAGGCTAATTCATAATGTGCTGTGCAAGAGTACAGGCATGTAGTCGGTACTAAGTGGGTCTGAATAACCCCCCCCCAGCCATGCCATCCCTCCTGCTGATGCAGCCTTGCCATCACCTCCCTGGCCGTGGGCACCCTCCCACATCTGCCATGCATTCGGCTGGTTTTAGAAGGATTTAACTGACAGGTGGACTGCACTGCCAATGCATTTCATCTGGTCCTGGGTCATTTTGTTTACAGCGCCAAAGCAATTCAAAATGAAATTATCCTTTCCAACAGTTTCCAGATTACACGATCTTCTAGCTGCAACTAAAACCACGCTGTCACCCAACAATCCAGCTGTTTGTCTGCAGCACTGGAAATAAGCGTGCTGAAAGCAGACAAGAAAGCTTTCAAGTCAGTCCGTTGTTCACTGCGAGAGATGACAAAGCTGCAATTGCCTCACATTTTCCAGCTAAACCAAAGCAGGAAGCTCCCGTCCTGATGGCCTGAGTTACAGGAAGGGCAGTTCTGCATCAAAAATCCACGTTTGTCTCAAGCAAATATATTCTATATGTGGTATTTTGGGTGGAGAACATGGTGAGCTGACTCTGCAAAGCTGAACATCAGTACCCCTCCTGTGAGGCTGAGGAACGGTATCACTGCTTGCCAAACACCTTTGCCAACTATAAGAGCTTTTGCAATTTCTGCATAAGGTGTATGTCTGTGTGGATCCGCTCTCGTGGGCTGTGATCGATTACTAAATTAAGATCCTCTACAAAATGTTCAGTCTGTAACTGAATTTTCCCTTTCTGGTGATTTCATGCAGTGTTCAACATTAAAAACAGCTGTCTTAGGTAGCTAACTCCACTTGTCCCCAGTATTTCATTATGATAAATGGGATGTATTTCCATCACTTATCATAAGATCAACACTGAAGCCAAGCAAGCGCTAGCTTATTTATTGTCCGCCAGGGGATGGATGGTCTTAAGTGCCTCCCTTAATAGGGATGATTCCTTAACAAAGACTCTACTCACAGATTGAAGTGTCCATCTTCAGTTTTTGTCCATCGGTCCACCAAGTTTTGTTGATCACACTGATTGTGGTCACATGCAAAATCAGTTTGTTCTGGCTGATCCAAATACAGCAGTAAAATAATAATAATAATTTTTAATTTTTTCTCACTTGTGAACGCTTGTTAGTGTGATTTTCCTCCCTTGACCTGAAAGCACCAAGTGTGATTGTGTGGTCCTTCCTCCCTCTCGTTGCATGGCATTTACACCACCAGCATGGGTCTGCCTCGTTTGTCCGCTGTGGGTGCGGGGAGAAGGTGGGCTGAGCGGGGCAATCGCACATGAGAACGCTGCTTGGCCTGAGTCGCCGGGGCCACACTGGACCGGCGGAGCTGAGACTGCGTGCTGGGTCCCCATCCACCTCTCCTCCCCCTGCACCCCGGTGTATCAGGACTAGCTCTGAAATGGCCACAGCTTCATACTGCAATGTTTTGGCTGGGCTCAAGGAAGAGATTTCCCTTATAAAGGGCTCCCCCAATATTTGCTGTAATAATTAGCACGCACGCAGCCCTCGCTCGCCAGGGGAGTTTGCATTAGCGGCGCTGCCACCATCGTCCTGATAAGCCCCGACCTGGTGTTGTTTGTACTTCTCAGTCACCTTTATTTGTTTAAGAGGCCAGACAAGGCAAACACTTGTGATGCCTTGTTTATTCTGCGGCTTTCACTGCAGCATATTAAACTCATCATTACTTCATATAAGCTCAAGATAGGCATTTTTTTGCTGGCAAGTGTTGACAGTAAGTAACAGACACTCTGCCACAAGGTAACATGTTTATATACTGGTGCAAATGCCTGGTGGATTTTATCCCTGTAAAACTATCACAGATAAAGAAGCTACTATCAGATAAGTGACTATAATAAATGGCCACAATTAGTGCTCTGCTGATGAGACTACTCGGTGGTCTCTCTGCTTTAGACAAACCCCAGGCTCAGCTTGCTTAGTATAAATGGAGACAAGGACCATTTAAAATAACATCAGCCTCTCCTGATTTCTGGGGGCATTTTACCAAAATACCACTGTTAACTGAATTGAAATCTCCCTGTATTTATCTTCAGAGGACATACAAATGGGAAAATCAAATCAGACATAAAATAGATGTCCATTTACACGTGCGCGCACACACACACACACTGGCTACTTGCAGGCTTCCCTCATTTTTAAGACTTCAGGTTTAACTGTGGCTTTTGGTCCCAGCTGGCATTAGCACTCACCAGCCTTTCCTTTTGATGTCACTAGAAACAACAATAAGAGTCAGGGATTTGGGGAGGTGCTGGCATGAAGCCGCCTGCGGCCTGCCAGAGGTGCATGCACCCTGCTGCCTGCTACCCCAAGCGGGGAGCGAGGGATGCCCAGGACCCAGCGCTCCCACTCTCTGGCAGCACGTCCTCCCAAGGCCCGGGTGGGAGCAGTGCCTCCCCCCTTGCTCTGTCTGCTCCTGGGGGCTTGCTGAACCAGCACGGGCACTGCAACCGAGGCAATGCCACCGTGGTGCAAACCTGGGGGTGGCAGAGGTGGTGGTGGGTGCAGCTATCCCTGGGCCAGCTCTCCTGGGGACAGCTGCTGTCTGCTCCCAACTTTGCATCAAACCCTGATAGCAGTCCAGAGGGCCTGATACATCTTCAGATGTCTGCTTATATTCTTATATATTTATGTTCATATGGCACTTAGTGCCTCTCTGAAGTCAATGGATTGACTCCCATCAAAAGGCATGTTTCCAGATTAAACCCTTTCCATTGGATAACCAAAGCTCTCCCCAAAACACCCACCCATCATACACAACATACCACCCCCCTCCCCATCTTTGCCAACAAGAGAATTGGAGAACTACAATAAAATGAGGGAGCACCAAACCTGGGGCTGTGCAGAGCCAAGCCCCAGCCAGAACCGAGCTCCACGTCCTCCTGGTACCCCACCAGTAAACATAATCGCTCCCAAGCCGTGCTCAAAGGCTGTAGCGGTGAGAAGGGGCTGTTGTATCAGCTGCAGTCTTACCCCGTTTCTCTTCATTAGCAGCACTTGTTTGTAAAGTAAGCTCGTGTTGCTTCATGAAGTGATCTTACAGTCACTGTTTTAAAGACATCTCTGTTGACATCCAGCTGGATCTCATTACAGCCAGGATTCAGAAATGAGAGCTTATAATTTAAGCACTTTTGCTGAAAATGTCTTTAAAAGACGTTTATACCCTTGCACAGTCTAGTCATTTATAGAATTATATGTATTTATAATGGACTGCTTTTACATATAAATATGTGTGTATGTATATATGTACATACTCAAATACATATACATATGTATATATACATATGAAAGTGCTGAAGGATATTTCCGACATACTTTTACCGTCATTAAAATAATAATAATAGAAAAACTCAAAGGGATTGGTTGTAAAACACAGGCTGTAATCCTCTTCAGTTATTTTTCATCTGTAACTACACGTTTTGTTTATGTAGTGTCAAAGTGGCACCATCCAGCATGACTGAAGATGTCTCCTGATCTATCTTCTACCCCCTCCTGAGATGCAGTGACTTTTTCAGAACTGACTAGTGGAAAAAGCTCTTGTGTAAAAGCATGCTCCTACTGGGGTTTATACTTCTACTTGATTTAATATTTCCTAATAATAGTTTCAAGGGAAATTTCGTTGAATGGTGGAGGAACCACCACATACGCACTCCACCCCAGGAATTAGGTGCTTGTGCACAGTAGGATTTATGGTGGTTCTTTGTATTCCTATTGCCAAAATATCTCATAAACTCAGAAAAGTTATGCAGGCATCAGTGTGTTTACCTTTTTATGAGCTTAAAGCTGATTTATTTGACCTCTGAAAAACAGGATAATATTTCTTGTTGAAAACACCATGGAGTCCAGATTAAAGGAAGACTATCAAGTAGTTTAAGCCCCAAGTGTGAGCTGCCTTAACTACTATAATTTGAGGACAGTGTTCACTTAATTCAGCTGAAGGCCAGTATATGATGTCTGCCCAGCTATGCAATTTATACATGTGTATTCATGTAGACCTTTGCATGTATCAAACCCTGCGGGTCCCCAGAAGAAGAGTGACTCTGGTGGGATAACACATCGTAATAAGTTGCTCCAGTGCAAACACTGCTTTAAAACACCGCAAAAAAGCCATGTGGGGCTTTGCACCAGAAAGGTAATGATTACTATTTCAGTTGTAATTACACTGGTAAGAATTTCCTTAGAGAAAGCAGGGTCTTAGAGCGGAGCAAGTCATTTCCCCCCAGTAATTTGTCCACATAAGTCACCATTTGTTGTTTTGCGTTTGTGAATGGGTTGTGTGCATGAGGCAGAAATCTTCTCTGCATTAGCTATTTACAACAATTTACAAATTTCCTTAAGTGCCCCTTGACCTGCCAAGCATTTGCAAGCCGTTGCATTGTGCAAGTTGCGTCAATGGCAGTTATACCAAGGCCATTGCATTGCTTCTGGTCAGCGAAGGATACAAATAGCCAGTACAGTACAAATCACAAACATACAAATCAGGTTCTTCTGCCAGGAATTTCCAAGTAACCCAGTTTAAAATCAATGTTTTTAGTGTTCACCACAACCATGCACAGGAACTCACAAATTCAAACAGTGAGCAAATGGGAAAAATCAATAGGAAAAATTAATTAATTTGCCCTCAGCCTGGCCCAGGGCCGGAATGCGTACCCATAGACATGGAAAGTTAATAGACCCACTTATTTCACAGTATCAATTTCAGCTGTGACAAATGAGTGACAGATACTTACATGTGACCCCAAATCCATTTATCTGCAGCATCAAATCTCATTCAATGTACACAGAGGTATTACCAGCCTGCAGGTGCTTTAAATAGATCATTTCAAGTGAAATAATCAATTCAATTGAAGTGTACTTTTAAAGACTAAAGACTCAGATCCATAAATGAACGATATACCGAGGGAAGGGAAGCAGGGTTCCCTGGTAAGCAAAGACACAGGTAGCAACCCATGCTAAGTGAAGACGTCATACAAAATATCTTGAGGGAGTCTTGGCTGTTGTGTGCCTATGTGGAGTATTGTCAAGGTTACGCGTTCACAACAGGAGTTTCATACATGTACGGGGCATGCCAACCCCTCCTGTTTCCATGGAGAAAGAAGATGACTTTCTTGGTCAGAAGAAGACCTCACACTTAGATGAGATCAGGGCAGAAACCAAGGTTTACACCCTGTTTACACCCTGCAGATCTTCCTCAGCCACAGAAAGGAAATGGTTTGACTTAATCATGGAAGTGCCTGCTATTTTCTACTCACTATTCTACTGGCATTATTAGTCCCAGAGTTTCATAGGAGTGATCAGGTATACAAATCCTTTCAAAACATCTGAAACTACTGGAAAACTGGATATTTGTATGGAATCAAGTAGGACAGACATGCAAGATGTCGGGGGAGGAGGGGGAAGAGCTTTTCAAATAACAGAATGAAAAAGCTTTATTTTTCACATCTCCTTTCCCTGTTCTGATCATCCTACTTTTTTTATCATCTGGTGTATAAGTATTTCTGAGTCAGCTTTCTGCAAAGCCATGTTTTAGTCAATTAAACAGCTATTAAATATAGCTCCAGAAATTAAAATAGCTATTGCGTTCCTCCAAAATACCTCCTTAAATCACAGTTCAGGAAAACATCATTCACCTTAATGGAGAACCACTGTAATGGAGCAAGAAGCAACTTGGAAGCAGGACCAGCGAAGACGGGAAGACATGGTTCAAGTTCCCCCTCATATTTTCTTAGGAAGCAAAACTATCTTTACATAAGTAATTCACACAGTTCCAGCCAGGTCCACATAGGTTTAGGCAGGACTTGGTTCAACCTCTCCTCTCTTCTCTTCTCTTGTTTTCATATTTAAAAAAAAGCCCTAGGAAAAAGTGTGTTTGGCAAAGGTGCATTCATATATCTTAACACAGACAGAGAATTATATTAATGCTGGTGGCTGGATTAATTTGTTCTTACGGAGGCTGAGAAAGGGTCCCTACACTCAGATCTGTTTCCTAGAGTTTATCGGTCCTCACTGCAACCTACTCAAGTTTGCAGCCCTGTTTGAACCCTGGGCTAATTCATGATACACCACAAAATCTAATGATATATCCCATTGCATGAGTACAATAGTGGCACTGTTTAATAACTTGCCATAATTTCAGGCTTTAAAAAATGGTAACCAGAGAGGTGAGAGAGGCGTGCTTTTCATCCACAAGCTAGACTAACCAGGGGACGTGAAGTGCCTTTTTTTTTCAGGACCGGCCTGGGTTAATCTGTTCTGTTGGCTTTGATTCTCGGCCTGGTTTTATACCAAGAAGTGTTTAAAGTCAGTCAAATGTCCAAACAGATTGCAAATGTGACTGGGTTTAAACAACAAATATGTGTCTGCGATATTTGTTTGTGCCCCAGAAGCTTCCCACATTAAAAAAAAAAAAAAAAGCCCAAAGACTGGCTTTCCCAGTCTGGTCCTTGGTGGCTGATTTATTAGCTTTCCTGTTTTCATCAACATGTTCAAGTTGCTAAAACCCATCCTGTTAAGTTTAATGTGTCTGGCATTCATGTTCACCTCAGTACCATCTGCAATAACAAGCAACAGATCCCTGATCAACAGCTGTAATGCCTCCCTAGGAGTATCTTCCAGTAAAAAAAAAAAAAAAAAGAAAAGGATGAGCGGGCTGAGCCTGCCTCCAGATTGGGGCAATCCCTCCGTCCCATTTTCGTTGATAATCACAGTAAGTTATTGCATCGCCTGCACTTTCATTTTCTAGTGGAGAGGGTGAAGGGGTTTCAAGAGTCCTCTGTTTTAATGAGTTCACAACGTGGCAAGTGAGAGAGGCTTTTCTTGTTCCTGTGGGAAGTATCTGTTCTCTTTATTTCTGCAATAGCGAAATTAAGCTGTGAGCATTGGGTAAATACTTAGAAAAATGTCCTACAGACATTTGCCTCAATGAAGATCTATGTGTTCAATGACATTTGCTTTCTACAGCTTCTTCTCCTTTCACTTCTTCACCACTCCTGGTGGAAGTACCACTTTGCTGACAATAACAGGAGTGAACGGGGCAATTTCCACTAGCACTCCTGCAAACGGGCATCTGAAGTAAAATTCGCCCCATAACATTCACACCCAAAAATTTTCAGAGCTTTCTTAAAAGGACCAAAACCCTGACCTGGAGTCGTGTCTTCAAGAAGGCTGCTGCAGGCTGCCTGGGGGTGAGCGTAAAAGCAGGGTGAGTATATTAAACACTCCCTCCCTCACGCCCTCCGGCCTCTACCTACACCTAAGACTTCCCACACCTGATGCGTTCACGTACTTGGTGACCCTGCGTGCATTTCTGACACGAATTAGTTGTCTCCCTTTGAGTTTTGTTATCTTCAAGCATCCACCACACCCTTGGAAAGGCATTGTCCAGTTCATCCTCCCCTTTCGTTGGCGTTGATCTTGGCTCCTTTTAGTTTCATTTGATGGCCCCTTGGTTGTGTACAGAAATATGTGTCTCTGTGAGCGCTTTCGCATTTCTGTATTGAAGTGGGAGCACTAAAGTGTAGCTTTAGTGAGACTCAGATGATCTTCAGGCCTTCCAAGAGTTATTAATGACAGGGGAGGGAATGGCAGCTGTACCCCGTGAGGCAAGCGAGCACTATGTGTGTGCCCAACAAGTGATGAGCTCGGCAGCTAGCTGAAGAACCACTTTTAAATAAGAAAATTGCAGATGTTCAGCCCTGTGCACAGATATCCTGCAAACAGAAAAAGGAACTGTAATCTCTGAAAGTATTATGTTGTAAGTAGTTCTGTATGCAGGTCCATTAGTAACAAACACGTTGAAGGAAGTAATTATTGTGGTAAATTTATTGACAGAGCTGGAAAATCCCTTTGTATCACTTCTCTCATTCTCTTCACTTTTTGCTTTGTTCTGCATGCACACAGTATTACCTCTGCTAATTTGGGCTCTCCAGGCTAGGGCAAGCTACATAAGAACAGCAATGACAGTCCTAAAAAGAGGTAGAAGGGCTGGCAACCAAAAAAACCAACCTTCCAGAGCAGTTGCTTTAATACCTTTACTTTAAAAAAATAAAAAATTAGGCAAGCATTCTGAGAAGGAAAGGTGTGAAAAATATTTAATAGGTGACTAGAGAGCTTCAGCTGTGAGACATCAAGAGCTTATCTCAGTGGAGCTTGACACTCGCTGAGATCGTAAAGGACATTATTGCATGGGAAAGAAAGAGTGGGAAATCAGCTTAGCCAAATTTGAAAGGGAGCATCAGTAGTGTTTACACCCGTTTCTGACTTCACCAGCATGAAAGCTACCTGCTAAGATGTGGTCAGATTCCCTTAGAGTCATTTGTAGTAAATATGAGTCTAAATACATATAAGCAATTGGGATATTCTGTAACGAATGCCTTGGCTTATAGCTGGGAGGGTGCGTTACAGTAGGGGTTTTGGCCATGCAGAAAAACTGACAAAATGTGAGACAAAAGAGTTATGATTGAGGTGGAGAGTTCCTGAGCATTAACAGTATAGGAGTAGACTGGAACTAGACAAGTAGAAAACTGCTTTACAAAAATCAAAAAGATTGATTTGGGATAGGAGCATTTAATACAAAAAGTGCTGGGGGCCTCTGGTAAACAGTCTGAAACTGGATAACTGAACTTGGACTGCAGCATTTGTGGAAAAAGTTGGTGACGATGAGTTTTGTAACAGGATTCAAAGCAATTTGGATTTTTGAGCGCTTTGAGATCTGATGAAAAGCACAAGAAGGAAGCCAAGCATATAATTATTATTATTATTATTTTTAAAAGCAACACTGATATTGTTATGAGTGAATCAGCAGATGGCAAATGCCTTTCAGTGAAGGAAAAGGCAAAATATGTGTCTGGTAGCAAGGAGTGAAGCTAATGATTATGTGCTAAATGAAACAGCCATTCAGTGTAGTGATCAGGAAAAAACATTTGGGAGTCATCGTGGAAAAAACATGGAAACCATTAGCCCGATTTAGAATAGCAGGAAAAGTAAAAGCAAAAGAGGTTGTGTTGCTCCTGCATGATGCTCTAGTTGGGTGCCTTATTTCTGAGTTCTTCTTGTTTTTATTTTTGTGGCTATGCTCATGTTGACCACCAAAAGTGAAGGTCCCGTTCAGCTAGGCAAGGTGTTCACGTACCCAAAAGGAGAGTCCCTGCTCCAAAGCATGTAGGGTAGAAATCTCAAAAATGCCCAAGAAGGCACACATGGGGGGGGTACCCCATTGTCCCCACACACAGAGGGCCCTCTTGGCCAGCCAAAGCCGTAGGAGGTGAACCCCTCTGACACCGACTATATGGGAAAGGTAAACCAGCCGAAGCAGCCGGCAGGACCGGGGGATGTCACAGCCTGGCACCTCTAAGCTGCCTCTCCATATGGTGTGAGACCATGTCCTCCAGTCTCACGATGCCCCAGCCAAAAGGTTGAGATCGATACTACCAGGATCTGAGCTCGCACCCACCAGGAGCCACATGGACCCTCTTTGCCAGGGAGACATGCTTCATTTCTGAGCCAAGCCTGGGGAGAGAGGTGGGTGCAGCTCCTCCATGAGAGCATCCTCAGGGGAAAGCAGGACACAGGGCCGAGGCCAGAAGGGAAAGGAGTAACAGTGAGGGAATCCAAAAGTTGATTTTAACCATGTGACAGGGATTAACTGCACAGCATTCAAAGGGTACAAACCAGGGCTTCATGTATTATAGTACAACACAACTGCTCCAGCCCTAGCTGCCCACAGCTTCCCCTGCTTCAGCAGCACTTTCTAACAAGCCTTTCTGACTGTCCGGGCTAGATCCAAACCATTAGTGCAGAGGCGGATGGCTTTTGTTTGCTTTTCTCCTGATCCCTATTTTTTTTTCAAGTGGGCTCTACCGCTAAAATGCAAGAGTGCTTCACTCCTTTTAAAAGAGAAAGGTCTGAGTCCAGTCATCCTTTAGTGACTCCCTTGCAGCCAGTTAGCCCACAAAAATAAGCAAACTGAAGAAAGAAGTCAGAGCCTAAGCCCTTTATGGGAGATTGATTGTAAAGCTGGTGGCAACATGACAAGCTGATTTGTGGTGGCTCCTCATAGCTTGTTTGAACTGTAAACCTCAGTCACATTTATTTATTGTATCAATGCAGATTTGTCATGATCAGCCTCGACATAAAGGCTGGTATCTCGTGCCTTAACCAAGGAATGTTCAGCCGGGCACAGGGAGAGCACAGGTCTGTCTTTGTGCAAGGACATGTGCGAAATGCCCTGTGCATCCCCTTTCGAAGCCCCCAGAAAACCTTTCCTTTGCTTCAGTGCATGCCAGATCAGGAGCTCGGCTCACTGCCATGTTTGGTGATGCCACGGCTTTCCATGACGGCACCAGCCCGAGGCTCCACGGCTCCTTCACAGAGACCTGGATCCCTTTGCAAGGCTTAATTACCTCTACTGTCGTCTTTTCTAATGATAGCTGGAGCAGCTGTTTCTTCTTCCTCCATAGCCTGTGAGTTGCCAGAGAGCCTGAGGGGCCCACCAGCTAATTTCCATACTTGGATCTAGCTCTGTGTCTGCATCATATTTTCTTGAAACAGTAGTCGCGTAGCGGGTCCCTCTACCTTCTACACAAACGTGATTTAGTGTCTTCCTCAGGAGCAGTGAGCTCATCTGCTATAACATGAAATTGTAAGAAGGATTGTTTCTTCTCTTATTAGTGTAATCACTTTAGACTAGTTGATATGTCCTGTATACAGCTTATGGTGTAGAGTTTTATAGCATATTACTGCACCTCCATATAAGTCTAAACTGGTCATAAAACATAATCACTTACTGAAAAAAAATATATTAATGCTGCTGAAACTAGGACACAAAGTGATTTTCATAGCAACGGATAAATAAAGGCCTTGGCAGAAGTCCTATTCTTTTGCACAGAAAAATGCAGATAAAAGGGAAAGCATTATACCCTTCCTCCATCTCTTTCTCATCTTTTACTCTTTGCCTTCAAAGTATCCCATCAGCCATGAGCAGAACCATGATATTAATAGCACTAAAAGTGTTGCAAACTTCTTGCTCGGTCCAGCAACACTTGCTGTTACCGAGGTCCCACGGATCCATGGGAAAAACATCCCGTGACTCCAGTGGCAGTCTTGGAAATGTTTTTGCCATTTTTCTTAGAGACATCAGCCCACGAAGAAAATTAATAACAGTGGGAAGCAAGAGCATGATGTACCTACCAAAACCATATTCTCTCCAAGTACCAATAAGCAGCACTGAGGCAAACTCTGATGCTGAGTAAAGCTTGTCTAGACACAAAATTAGATCAGGTTAAAAAGACTACTGTATTTCTACTCTCTTCTGTTTATATGGCTCATATCAACACAGTATTTTAGTACGTGATGTCTATTTATGTATTTAACAGTTGTTAAACAGCTGTGCAAAGCACTGTCTGGATATTTTTATTTTAGTTTAAAAGTGAGTCAAAATACAGTTATATGTATAGTATGATTTAAGAGCAACCTAAATGGCCCAAATTTAAACTGAAGTAAGTACACGTCCAAGCCTTTTGGTAAGGTTTAGTTTTATTAGTTTAAAATCACACCTTAATTTAAAACATACCCGCATCCTGAATCCAGTCTTCACCGGTATTTAAATAGCCCTTTTTCCCACCGCAGCTAATGATAGGAAACTGAGGTTCGGAGTTACAGGACAGGGTGTTTGTGGTGGAAGAAGGCGTGAATACGAGGTCTTTCTCAAATCCACCGTGAGTGTCCAACCCTTGCACAAGCCCTCACGTGTGGGGCAGTGGGGACAGCAGTACCGGCAGGAGCCGTGCAGCAGCGGAGCTGCTGGTGATGTGGATTATGCACACCGTGCTTCTTCTCCAGCAGTGGTAGTGCATCACATCCCTCCTCTCCGTCATGGTTGTACGCAGGGCAGCTTTCAAACTGGTGGCAAACAGGTCTGGGAAATGCCCTAAGTGGAAAAAAAAATGCTTTGGAGGTGGGAATGAGTGGCCCTGGGGAAGGGGGAGAGCACAGAAGCATGGAGTGCTTGAGCATCACAGCCTCTGCACGTCAGCCCATCACCCCTCGGCTAAAGGTGGCTTTTGAAGGGGTTTTCCAGCTCCCCATGAGGGAATTAAGAATGGCATTATCTGCCTAATAAAAATGACTTTTCTGTCCTCCTCAAGCACTCATACATACACAGACATAATAAACCATGGTATTTTATTCAGGGAAAGAGAGTATTCCTACTCCTCCTTTTGCTGTTGGTTTCCACATCTGTTTTTGTTTGGCGTTTCGGTTGGTTATTTGGATTGTTGGGCTTTTTTAGACTGAGGGGTGCTAAGTAAAAAAGCCACTGGTTTATTTTCAGTGTCAGTTTTTAATAGAAAGCTCAGTGTGATGCAGATAATCAGAGAGCAGGAGTGGTAAGGCAGCTCTGGGTGAGGGATATGGGGGGGAAATTACCACCTGATAACACTGCAGTAAATATTGTTTCTTAATATTTATTGCACCATGTTGCTCAAGAGCCTGGAAGACTTTCAAAGACAGAGCACATCATCAGCGGCAGTGGGGTTTTGTGGCTGGTGGGTAGCGAGAAGGATAGTCATTGCATACTTGAGTGAGTAACCAAATGTCAATCAGACTCAACACTGGGAAAACTGTTTCCAAGGAAGAAGAGAGCATCTTGGGCCTCTAGCAGTTGGTTAACATACCAATAAACAAGTATCTGCTCCTAGCCAAGGAAATCTAAAGGGTTTTCAGCTGCAGAAGGCAGAAGCTGGGGACTTCTAATGCAAATCCACATTGCTGGTAGCCATGAGGTGAGCTACCTTGCTGGTCCATACTCAACTTCAAGGCTACCCTGAGCTCCTACAGAGCAAGTCTCCCCTGACGTTTCCTTGTGTCTGTATGAGACTTTCATAGCAAGGCACGCTCTTCTCCTCTGGTCCTCCATGCTCCATCACTCCTATGGCTCTGGGTCTGTGCGTCTGTGCCCTTGGAAGACACATGGCAAATAGCTAAAGACCTTCCTCCAAACATGGGACACAAAGTTTTTGCAGGTCCATCCACCCCTGTTTCTGGCACAGTCAGTGAGACCAGCAGCTAAACAGGTCGGCCTCTGTCAGGAGAAGAAAGTAGGCTACGGGGGAAGCACTGAGTATGGACTTAGCAGACAAGGTGGGAAGCAGAAGATAAAAGGGTACATCTGTGAATCTGAAGGAAACCTAGACTACCAGGATTTTCAATTGCAAAAGGCAAAACCCAAAGCTACTTGTTGAGAAGTTGTGGATGCCCTCTCCCTGGAAGTGTTCAAGGCCAGGTTGGATGAGGCTTTGAGCAACCTGATCTAGTGGAAGGTATCCCTGCCCATGGCAGGGGGGGTGGAACTGGATGATCTTTAAGGTCCCTTCCAGCCCAAACCTTTCTATGACTTTATGATACTTACATAGACCCACCTTGCTCATGGCCATGAGGTCCTCCCTTCATCTGAATAATGCATCCTACACAGAGTCCTTCACGGTACGACAGGTTTTTAAACACTTGCAGCGTAATTTCCAGCAAGGCTGCAGTAGAAACAAATTTGCCAGAGCTGGAAAAATGAATCTGTCATCACAAGATCAGTATTTGCAAGTAAAACTGTTCAAGTTTAGCTTATGAAATTGTTTGCCTTGGCTTCAAGTCTATCACTTTTAATGGATATTTTGTATTTCAGAGGCATAGAAGTGAAGGAGTGTGTTCTTCCATCAAGATTTCAACAACCCTTGGCTTTGGAAAGCCTCGGACAGCCCATCTTTCCATTTTTTTACTGTGCACATGTAAAAAATGGCATGATCTCTACTATTTCAACAGGTGGCTTTTCACCGTAATGTGCTCTGTGTGCTGCTAAAGTCTTTGTTGTGGTCTTGCAGTGGGGCACCTCCACAAGCAGAGTAAGCTTAACCCTCACACATTAACGTTGACAGTGCAATCCAGAAGCCAAAGTTTTGAAAAAATGATACCAAGCAAATGGATCCGCACTGGAAACAAAAAATAAATGTAGCAGCTGAAAGCTGGATTCGTTTCACATGCCTGAGTGAGAACAAACCGAATCTGTTAGTCAGCAAGTTACAAGGAATTTTCTCTCAGGAACACTGCACTCTGCCATGGACGGGAAAGTTTTATCTCAGTCAAGCAGGGAATACCTACGCATTTTCAAATCGTGTTCCCAGGTAATAAGAAAAAATAAAACTGATCATAAGATTCATAATAAAAAGTAAGTATCTGTCACTTCATCATCGTTACTTTTCTCAGCTAACATTGTCTTTTCAAGGAGCACAAGGATGAGGTCATTACCTCAGATGAACCTTCTCCAATATCCTCTTAGGCATTTCAGATCGATTGCACATTTCAAGGGGCAAAATAAATCTGAAAGAGAAAAAGAAAATAGTTCCTGGAAATACACATTTACAGAAGGTGCCTCCTGCCTTTTAGCAAGGCTAATTTGGAGGGCAACAGTTCAGCCTTCTGTCAGAAGTGATCTCCAAGCCACATTTGGGAGCTTCGGGCACCAAACAGTTCTTGCACACAACCGGTTAGTACCAAGACAAAAGCTTTCACCGCACTAGAGATGGGCTTAGGAGAGCTAAAGCTGAAAGCAATTCAAATTTCCAGTGCAACAGCAGATTAAATAATTGCTCAAGAAAATGCGTGCAAGGCCCACTATTGGTATCACAAGGAATATTTTAGGAAACTGCTTTTAAAATAAGACAACTATGGATGAAAAATACCCACTTAACATTTCTTTCCTACAGGGAGGAGCTTAAGCTCTCATTTGACTCATTTTTCTGATTACTATTCCACACCAGCCTTTTTAAACAATGTCATTCAAGGAATCTTACCTGCTGTGCCTTGTGTAAATTGCCTTTAAAATACTTTATCTTGCCAAACTGAAAAAAAAAAAGGTTAAAAATCGATTAAACAAATACGATCTGTTTTCCCCCAGCAGGCTTAGTGCTATCACTTTTCCTTTTTGCCCTGTTTCTTCTTCTGCCTCATTCATGGTTATACAGGTAGTAGAGCTCGCATATCGTTTGGGACAAAGTTAGGCCTAAGTAAGCCTTGCTCACGATGCATTAGTGCAGTAAAACTTAGGCCCAACATTGAAACTTCCCCAGCAGAAACCCCCTAACTTCAGTTACCACCTTTAACAGGACGGATCTTGACAGGGTTTTCACCACTGCAGGTTCCTGGGTTGTTGACTTCAGTGAGTCTCATCGCTAGGGCAGAGGTCCACACAAAAGCACACATCTATGTGGTGGCTTTGCTTCAACCTTTACAAAAAGTGAAGGATGGAAGGAAAGAGTGCTCTGCATTTCTCAGGACAGGTCTTGATGTGTCCAGTTTCAACAACTAGAACATCATGAGGTTGCACTGCTGCCCAGGCCAGTTCCCACTGAACCACGTGTTGTAACCCATCACCAGTCCTAGACTAAAATGACAGCCTAGGATTTGGGGCCCTACTGAAATCTGGCCCAGGAGGGGCAGTGAGGGTTGAGTTTGGAGCAGTCCATGGGGCACTAACTGAAGGAGAGCCAGACAGGGCTCAAGGCTTCAGCAGCGTGTCTGCTTCTGGCACGGGGACCATCCAGCTCACACTTATCCCAATATTCGTGGGGATGGACGGCCACCATGCTGGTTTCCCGTCCACGTATTGCCAGTTCCTGTGCCGCAGAGGGTCCTCTGACCTGCGTCTGCATCAACATCAGCCAGGGGGGAACCCTAAAGTAGCACCCTGCAAATTTGAATGGGAAGAGGGAAGGAGAAAGTCTGGTTACCTTCAAGGCAAATGGCCCTTTGGTATCAAATTCCCAGCCTTGCAGCAGCAGCCTGATAGTCTTTGGGATTCAATGTGACAGCAGATGGGGTGGGGAGCAAGTCACTAAATGGTGCGCAGCGACCTAGCATCGCTGCCAGTGGGTGGACAGGCTGGAGAGGTTCTTCTTTCTAATGGCAAGGCTGTGGGCCAGGTCTGGGGCTCACCCATGGAAGCGTGGAGCGCGCCAGCGACACGGGCCAGCTTAGGAGCTCATGCATTTCAGAAACACGCTAAATAAACAAGCGGACCAGGGTTCGGTAACCACTGCTCCTGTAGGAAATCTATGCAATGAAAAAGTCATCAGCCCTGCCTTTTTTTATCCATTCCTCTCATTCCTCAGATTGAATGTCTTTCCATGCCATGCTTTCCCACCTCTCAGTTGTCCCCCCCCCAAACGTCTGTTTCCTTCAGAGCTGCAATATCGGCCACCAGCAAGGAAGAAAAAGCTGATAGAAGATGATACACCACTCTCATTATTCCATAGTTTTCTCTTGATGGATTTAGAAAGGTCCCGAATGCAAAGAGAAATTAAATCAACAGGTAGGAAGAAAGATGCAAAGTGAAATTCAAGATGCGGGAAAGCTGCTTTTCTCCGGAGGTCCTACTCTTCCCTGCGTCCGGAAGACAGGAAAGAGCAGACTGCTCATGACAGAGGAGAGAAAACTTCTGGGGGTCTTTAGGGGAAACTCAATCAAAGAAATTATTTTCCCACAGACTAGAGCTGAGCAAACCTTAATGGCTTTTTCCTGATTGAAGAATAAATCAACTATTAATTTATGACCTGAAGGGTATATAACAACCCTCCAAATGTTTTCCAGTTCTGTGAGCAGCGATGCTCATGTCCTTTCTGTTTGAGTTTGATTCTCACCAGCTAATTCAGCTAATGGGCTAAATATTCCTCACGAAGCTTCACGACTGCGGCGTCAAGAAAAAAGAAAAAAAGCTTAATTAAAAAAAAAGGCCAGCCATGTGTTTCCACCATAATATTATATGTGTATGCATAGAGACCCACATGTATTAGAGATAAAGTTAAGTGTAAGCACATGGCGGGCTGGAGGGGAGGGTGCTTGCGTGGGGAAGCCAAGGGCCCATGTGCAGGTTATTAGCGGGGGGGTCCTGTATGGTGGGAGCAGAGGCAGCGCAGGGGGGCTGCCGGCGGGGGTAAGCACACACCATCGCTGCCGGGACGTCCTGTTAGCTGGACCTCTACGGAATTGATAAATGGCTCTGGATCGCTTTGTTTATTTAAATGGAAGCCAAAGTTTTAACAGCAATAAAGGGCAGGCTAAATAATTCGCCAGCCCGGCTATCAAGGCGAGTATGATCTCTGAAATATATGGGCTGCATTTAAGAAACTGAACCCTGCTGCGCCCTCGTTTATATATACACACTGTTTGGGCAGCCGGTATAAATTGTAAAATAAGATGACAATATTAGCATCTTCCCTTGGCTTTCCCTCACCGAAAGAAAACCGCAGAGGGAACACTATTCAAGCATTTCCTTTATGCTCATAAGTTAATCAAGAAACATCAGGGAATAAGACAGTTTTATAGCTTTCCAGTAAAATGCAATACAACTCGCAGACACTGAGTGATTTTACAGTTACCTTTCCAAAGTGTGGCAAACAGAACAACAAGAATAATAATAATAAAACAAAAAAAGCTAAACAATGTCTGCGCTTGGCTCTCGAAGGCTGGCAGTGAGGTTGCAGGAGAAAATAATGTGCTTGTGACTTCCGAGCCGGCCGCCTACGGACAGAAATAACAACGGTAATGAAGCCACGGAACATCTTGAGCAATTTACGAGAGGATTTTGCTCAAAATATTAAGCGTCGCCACAAAAAAAAAAAAAAAAAAAAAAAAAAAAAAGCAAGCGATCACTGCTGTCTCAACGTCAGGGCTCGATCCTGCCACGGGTGGGTGGGTTTTTTTTTTTTCGTGATACTTTTGGCAGCCCCCCCCATCCCGTGTGCTACTCCGTGTCACGGCCGAAACAAACCGGTTTCCCCCCAAGGGCTCCGTGCCCTCGGCTGGGGCGGGGAGGGGGGTGCAGCCCCCCCGGGAGACCGAAGCCCCCCCGGGCCGATCGCTCGGTGCCGGACCCCCCTCCGCAGTACATCCCTCCTCCAGGCGGATACTTCATCACCGCGTACACCTCTGAGGCTGTAAAGACGACGGCCGGAATAAGAAAAAAAATACCCCCAAAAAATCCTCCTCTCTCCCCACACCTTCGCCTCCCAGGCCCGTGGAAACGGGGGTGGGGAGGAAGGGGGAGCAACCTCCCACGATCGTCCACGTAAAAACGCGGGTGGACTCCCCCGCACCCTCCCCTCCAGGCACACCCGGGCAATAGCTTCGCCAAGGCTCCCCGGCAAACGCCTGCGTGAAATGCCTCGCCGCCCTTCCCCTCCTCAGGATCCCTTTCCCTGCTCCCCAGCGCTCCCTGTTTTTAGGTTTGGGAGCGATTCCCGCACCGATGCCTTCATCACGGGAGAAGAGGGAGGGACGGAGCGGGGGGTCGGCGGGCACCCTCCGGCTTTGCAGCCCGGCGGCCCCTCCGGGCTCGGCTCCTCTCGGCCGGCACCGCCGGGGCGCTTCGCTTTTCCTCCGCTTCGCACCCGCTCCGAGGTTTATAGCTAAACAAGTTCACACGCAGTAAGGCGTCGGTATTGCGCTTAATGGTTGCGGAGAAAAGGCTCTTCGCAGGGATCCTCATAAAAGCCCTTTATTTAGTTTCGAGCATTTTCTTGTAATCAATAAAAGTTGACTGTTATCTCCCGCCGCATTTAGCGGGGAAGTTTATTGCCTGCCGGGCGGATTAAGGGCGAGACAGGAGTGCACCATACAAGGCAGGGACTCCCGAGTCCCTAGATCCGAGGCTCGGATTCATAAAATATAACCATCCATTACGTTGCCGATATCTGGAGCCAGCAAATATATACAGACTATAAATTGTCGCCGGCGGGGTGCGGGCCGGGGGCGGGGGCGGGGGCTCGGCCCGCCCGCATTCCTCCCCACGCCGGGGGGGCGCGGGGGGGCCCCGGCCCATCCATCACCGCCGTTATGACTCTTGCGATGCAGCAAATGGGTTGTGTAAAGAGGCAGCGTTTGACAAGGTGGCATGGTTATCCTGTCCAAATGATGCATAATATTAGTATTAGGGCTTAGATCATCGCATGCTTTTAAAATCATCACCGCTAACTGGGGGGGGGGGGGGGGGGGGGGGCGTCCTGGGGGGTGCAAGGGGCAAAAGTTTCCATGTAGATAATGATTATAGATGGTGGGATTTATGGGGAGGGGTGCGCGGACAAATAAACACGTCTACTGTAGCCAGAGAGAGGGGCCCGATCCGGCCGGTGCCGAGGAGCCGCCCGGGGCGGAGGGCGGCGGCGAGGGCCGGGGGGGCTGGGGCACCCCGCAGCCCGGGGGCGGCCATCGGGCCGGCACCCTTCCCACCCCTCCCGGGCACCCTCCCAAAGGCTTGCTTGGGGAGAAGGTAGAGCCCCTTCCTCACACGCCGCCTGCTAACCGGTCACGGCTGACGTCACGGACACCGGGGGGGGCGGGGGAGCGGAAAGGGACTCTGCGGGGCGGGGGAAGGGGCCCCTCGGGCCAAAGCCCCGGCATCAGCATCTGCCCTTGGAAGTACAGTATGGTGAAGGGAATTGTACCGGGATGTTTGTGGGGAGACGGGCCGGCTCCGTGCCGCAGCTCATCCTCCTTCTTCTCGCTTTCCAGGGCTGGGGTCAGGCACAGGCTGGAGGCTCGGGGGTCCCGGCGGAGCTGGGGGGGGTCTGTCCCGGTCCCGAACAGGTCAGCGCCCTCCGAAGCCCGACTTAAACCGAGGAGGGCCGGGCGGGCTCCCCCGCCTGCAGGCAGCCCGCCCGCGGAAGGGTTAAGGGAGAGAGTGCCTGAGCCAAGGGAAGAAAGGGAGAAAGGGAGAGCCCCGGCCTTCCCCTCCTGCCTTCCCGATAAACCCCCTCCGCCGCTTCCCCGCCCGGGCACCGCGCAGCGCCCGGTGCCTGCGGGGCCGCGGCAGGCGGCATTTGTCCGGGGGAGGCGGCTTTGGGCTGCCGCTCCGGGCAGCGAACGTAAAAGGGAGGGAGGGAGGGGAGAGAAAGCGCCTCTTAATTCGGCATCTGCGCTGCCGCCCCGCCGGGGCCGGTACCGGGGCAGGGCCCGCGGAGCGGCTCAGCAGAGCCCGGTGACAACGGTGCCGGGAGGAGGACAAAATCCTCGTGATTTATCAGCCGCCTCTGACCCCTGAAGAGTTGGCTTACACGGCTGGTGACACATTACCCGGGAAATGGGGCTGGCGTGATCTGTGGAGGGTGTCTCTCCCCTCCTTCCCGACCCCTCTTTTCGGCTGCGGGGCGCAGGAAACCCTCCAGCCCCTCCGTCACCCTCGGCCCCTCCCGCATCCCCAGCCCCTCCATCACCCCCATCCCCGCATGCAGGCGGCCGGGGCAACCCCACCGGGCCCGACCAAGCGGACAGGGGTGGTCCCGGACGGCCTCCTCTTTCGGCCGCCGAGGGAAGGCACCGGTCATCGCGGTGTGGGGCGGGGGGAGGAAGAGAAGAGGCGATGGCAACGAAGGCCGGGAGAGATGGCCCGGGACCAGGCATAGCCGGAGGGGTGTGATGGCTGGAAACCTTTGATTTGGGGTTTGCCTGGAGAACGGGGGTGGAGGAGGGTGGCCTGGGTTTTTTAAGGCAAGCAGAAATTTGATTATAGCGTACGGCAGAGGTCTGTGATTTGCGGCGAGCGGATTTCATTAACTGCGACCGTTTGAGTCCCGGAAAACCCGGTCAGGCCCGCGGGGCCGGGGATGAAGCTGACCCCGAGGGCGGGCGGCGAAAGGGGCTCGGCCGCGGCGCCGGTGCTCCGGGCCGGGGAGAGCCGCGGCGGCTCCGGGCTGCTGCGGCCGCGGGGCTGGCACGGCCGCGGGCACGGCCCCTGCGGCTCCCCCGCCTCGGCTGCCTCCGCAGCCCGCAGGCCCCTGGGGTCGGCCCGGCGGGAGGAGAGGGCGGGGGGCGGCCGCTTGCCCCGCTGCCCCGGCGGGAAGGGGCAGCCCCGGCCCCTCCGCTTGCTTTCCGCGGGGGGGTGGGGGTGGGGCCGTGGGGCACTGGGCGCCTTTCACCCCACCGCCACCGTGTCACCTGCTGCAGCCGTCAGAGGGGCGAGAGGAGGGTGGGCTGGCTCCCCCCACCTCCAGGTTTACCTATGGCGTTTCCTTCTTTGATGATGATGATGGCGGAGGCAGCAGCGGGCAGGGGTGCCGGGGCGGCGGCGCAGCCCGCCCCGTCGGGGGCTGTGGGGCTGCCTGGCCGCGCGCCGGCGCAGAAGTGGTATCGGGTCTAATTGCCGTCAACGAATGTCACCGGCAGAAGGAAAAACAAAAGCTGCCTCCAAAGATCCCGGAGCAGAATTTGGCAAGGCTCCTAAAGACACCAATTAGCAAAGGCTAAACCCATTAACGAAGTGGCG
Source organism: Nipponia nippon (assembly GCF_047370975.1). Taxonomy (NCBI): domain Eukaryota; kingdom Metazoa; phylum Chordata; class Aves; order Pelecaniformes; family Threskiornithidae; genus Nipponia; species Nipponia nippon. The sequence continues at coordinate 21,518,754 of NW_028262358.1, forward strand.
GCTCTCTGGTTTCAGCCAGGTGGTGCAGATCAGAGCGCCTGTATCTGCAGCAGAGCTCCGCTTCCCTCCAGCCAGGACCTCACAGCAAACCTCCACATCAATAATAGGCTTAATGGATCTCATTAGGGCTGGGGCCGCGAGTCCCGGCCTGGGAGCAGGGGAGGTGAGGGGAGCAGGGGGGCAGCGCTTCCCCCGTGGCTCCCTTCCCCCGTGGGGCGATGGCCGGGCGGGGCCGCCGCTCCCCGCAGGTACCCAGCGCTCCCCGGTACCTGGCCGAGCTCATGGCTTTGCGCAAACTCCATTTCTAGCTGGTTCTTTCAGGTAAACGAGGCGTCGGCATCGCCTCGCCGGGCTCACCAACCTCCCCCCCGCCTTCATCCGAGCACCCTCAGCCCGCCGAGCTGCGAGCATTCCCGGCCGGGCGGGCTGCCGAGGGTCCCGCTGAGGCGGCAGCGCCTTTCGGCGGAGCCCGGCGCCCCCCGCCGCCGCCCGGCCCCGAGCCCGGGCTGTGGAAGAGAAGGGAAGGGGCTTCTGCAAAACTGATTTAAAAAGAAAAGCATCCAGAGCTCACCTCTGTAAAAGGGGACGGGGGAGAAGGGCGGAAATATTTCCGCTTCAGCTAGGGGAAAACATAAAAAAGAGGAAAAAAGGAAAGCCGGGGAAGGCTAAGCTCGGCCGAGGTGAGCTAGAATATTTAGCTAATGGAGGTGGACTATGAAAGGAGACTTCATATTTCTCTCCGAGGAGTCTCTCCAGGTCCGCAGCCGAGAATACACACAGCAAACGTTGTGCTTGAATTATAGCTGAGGGTTTGCTTTATTTGAATTCACTGGTGTTTATTTAAGAAAGTGAATAAAGGTTTTGTGTAAACAGCCATTATTTCTGATGAGCGCTCAACAGCAATAAGAAGGGGGTGGTTTTTTTAGTCGAGATTGTGGCAAAAGTTGACATTTCGGAGATTGCAGTTTGTCTTGCCGACGCCAGGCAGTCCCGAGGCACGAACTGCAGGGAAAGCTGTGTGTGCCTGTGAGTGTGAAACGGCGATGTCGAGCGAAGCGGGGTCTGAAAACAATTATTTTTTAAGACATCAGCTTAAGCCCGACATTAAAATAAAATAAAAATATTTTCCTAAGGAGCGGGGCCGGCCCCGCTCAGCTAACGAGGGAGGCGAACTCAGGTTTCGCTGCCGCCGGCCCCGCAACCGCGGGGCTCTGCCCGGGGGGGGCAGCCCCGACCGCCCCCCCCCCCCCAAACCAGGCGGGGCGGCGGCGGACCCCAGCCCCAGCTCCTCGTCCTTCTTGCCCCGTAAATCGCTTGCTTAAAATATTGCGTCTGTTTTGGTTTGGGTTTTTTTTTCCTTCTAACGTGGCTGTTGTTTCCGAGGCTGGCTCGAGTCTCTTTGGAGATGGGAGGTTTTTTGGTAAGAAATCAGGCGAGGAGAAAAGGATCTCGTTGGACTTCTTAATGCAGCGCCCGGGGGAAGGTGGGGGTTATTGGAAAGCTGCTCCCGGGGAAGGAGCTGGGCAGGAGCCGGCTCGGACCAGCCCGGCTGCGCATCGCTGCGGGTGTGGATGCTCGCAGACGGGGCTGGGATGTCGGAGCGGCGCGGAGCGGCCTCCCGCTTCGTTATTAATCCGATTTCCCACACATGCCACGCCAGGGAGGAGGCAGGGAAACCTCTGCTCTGCGTGCGGCTGTGTGCATCGCTCCTGTTTCTTCGTCTCCCGTACAACCTCTCATCTGAAATAAGCCCGTAAAAAAATCTCTGCCCGGCACCCGGGAGGGGAAAGCGGGGCGGGTGTGTGCCGGAGAGCCTGGCCTGGCCAGGGCCGCGGCAGCAGCGCCGTGCCCCGGGCGGGGGGAAGGGGGACCCTCCCGGCCCCCCCGGGGGGACCCCGGGCCCCGCCGGGCAGGGGGGGGCCGCGCCAGCGCAGCCCCGTTGCGACGGCTGGGTGCAGCCCAAGGGATTTGGGACCGGCTGGCACAGGTCTGAAAAGAGTCACAACGGATTCAGAGGGGGCAAAAAGACCTCCTGAAAAGCTGCCACCCCCCCTGTTTAAAGACCGGCGAGGAACGGGACCGCCGGGGGAACCGTGGGCTCGGGCGTTTCGCCTTCCGAAATAACCAGCATCAAAAGCCTTTCGGGTTATGAGGCGATAAGGCGGCAAACAAAAAAGGGGCAGCCCCAGGCTTTTTTGGACCTGTTCTAGGGGGGTGCTGCATTGCGCTACGGACAGGTCGATTTGGCCGACGAACGGCGATCGAGCTGCCTGCAGTCACGACACCGTCCCGACTTTTCCCGCAGAGATTTAGCGGTAACTGCAGCCTCGCAGGAGCGGCCAAACTCCCTTCCCTGTCGAGACGGGCACAAATCCCTCCAGCCGCACATCTTTCCCCAAACTCGTTTTCGTTGGGTTTGCTCTACCTGCCCGAGGACGTGCACAACGGGAGCAACGGGGGAGAGAGAGATTATTTTTTTCTTTCCCCCGTCGCTGGCGGAGAGGCACCCCCCTCCCGGCTCCGCCGCTTGGCCAGAGCAGCAGCCCGAGGTGCGGGAGCCCCCCCGGGGCACCCAAGCCTGGAGGCGGAGAGGGGCGAGGGGGCAAAACCAGGCGCAAGGTGAAGGAATTTTAGCCCGGCTCTTTCGTTTGAGCATCTTTCTCCGTAGCCCGCGTCCCAGCGGTGTTCTTTTCCCCCTTTTTGCCGCGTTATCTGTAAAAAGTGCCGTAAAGGCGCTGCCCGTGCGCTCCCCCCGAGCCGGGGTCCGGGCGGGCATTGCTCTCCCGGTATTTGGGGAGGCCGGGGGGGGCTGCCCCCACGCAGCAGCCCTGCGCTTGCAGGAGGCGCAGATTCCTCTAACCCAGGGGAAGAGAAACTCTGTCCCGACGCGCTTTTCCTTTCTCATCTGACCAGATTCACCTCAAACCCCTCTTTCCCGCACGGCTTAGTCTTTAAGAAACAAAACCAAGAGCCAAACAAATTCCCGCGTGTCCGTGAGCCGCACCGCGGTGGTTTATCGGAGCAGAACCAGCCAGGTTTCGCTGGACATCGGATTCCCCTTGCTCTTAGGGATGACCCCTCGCAGAGAACCCCGCGCCGCCGGGCGCAGCCGCGGCCCTGGGAAGAGCCGCCGGCTGGAAGCGAACCGCAGGGTCCGCTCCGCGCCCCGAAAAGCCCTGACCCCCCCGTTTGCTCCCTGACAGCGTCTTAAAGGCCGAACCAATTTACAAGCCCCTTCCAGCTCCTTTCCCCGATGCCCCCCCCGAACACCCCTCTACCCGTCGTGACTCCGGCGGAGCCTCTGCCCGCTCGGTTACCCCCCATTTACCCCTGCACCCCCCCCCCTTCGCCCAGCAAGCCGGCCTCCTGCCTTGCCGTTTGCCCCAGCTCTTCTCCCCCAGGGCTTGTGTCAGGGGATGCCGTCGGCCTTTCCTTCTCCTGCCTCAGGTGTTTGCTCCCGCCGGAGCGCCCTTGCTAGCAAGGGTGGCCCCGAGGAGCCTGGCCTCCCTGGCAACCCCCCCCCGGCCCCCAAGCATTTCTCGCCTCAGGGCAGCAGCAGGCGAGGGCCAGGCGCTCGCCCGCCTCCACACCGCCGGAGGACACGGGGAATTTTTCGGTCCCTCGCCTTAGTTCTCCGTCTCCCCGTTGCTTTCTGGCGGTGTCACAGGCTCAGCGCCCACCGGCCCAACATGGGGCCGGGGGGCGGGGGTTTCGCTTCGCCTGCCCTCGCCTCAACCTCCCCGGGCAGGATCGGGCCTCCACCGCTTTAATCGCTGCTGCCTGGGAAGGGGGCACCCGGCCCCGCACCACTCGCCCAGGGAGGGGGAGAGGCCGCCGTGCCCCCCCACCGGCGCAGCGTGACGTCACAGCGCGCCCCCCCGGGCCGCGCAGCCGCGCTGTGACGTCACAGGGCACTACCTCCCCACCCCGCCGCGGGGTCTTGCGGAGAGGTACGCGGCAAATCGGAGGGATACTAAAACAAAGCAAAGCAAACACGACCCCCCCCCCCCCCTCCGCACCCCTAAACGTCCTCGGCGGCTCTTGGCAGCGCCCCTGAGAGTGGCGGGGAGGCAGGGACGGTCCTGTCCCGCCTTGCATCAAAACCCAAAAGCCACCTCACAGGATACATATTCATACGTGCGCACATGCGGCTCTACGGATGTAATTGGCAACTTTCTCACCGGGGGCACAATTTTGTGTCATCGAATCCGGTCCTTGTCATCGCCTCCATTAGAAAAGGAAGGGGGAAAGGGGTGGAAAAAAAGGAGAAGGCTGGCTCGGGAGGCTTCCGAGGCGAGGCGATACAGCGGCTGCCTGTGAGCGGGGCGAAGGCAGCTGGGGCAGCCTCGCCAGCCCTCTCCCCTGGTCAACAGACTGACGTGGTTACAAACCATAGCAAACATTTTATTTACAGGAGATATATATATATATTTATATATTTTGTCAGTGCAGTATTTCTTGGCCGGATTATTCGAAGCAACACGTTGCAACCAATGAGGACGTTGGCAAAATACTTCACATTGTAAATTGGTTGATGGGGGGGAAGGGAGGGATGTCGGAGCACGGTTTTGGAGTCCCTTGCTCGGGTTTTCCTGGAGAGGACAAGGGGCGGGAGACGAAGAATAAAATAAAATTTTAAAAAAGGGAAAAAAACCCCATAGAGAAATCCCGCTCTCCTGCGAGCAGCGCGGAGGGAGCGGCGGCCGCCGGCCGCACGCCCGTCCCGGGGCCGGGGCTCCCCGCTCCGCCCGCCCCTCGGCCCCTCGCCCCGGGCCGGGCCGGGCGCTGGCCGCGGGCGGGAGCGGGCCGGTGCCGCGCCGGCCTCGCCGCGCTGCCGGGGCGGAGGAAGGGAGATAAATTAGGGCGCAGGTCCCGGGCGCGGGTGCCGCGGGGCCGCCCCGTCTATAGGCCGCTCCGCGGCTCGGGGCTGGCGGCGGCGGCGGGCGGCGGGGAGGGGAGGCCGGTGCTGCCGGAGGACTTGGCGAGTCCGGCGGCGGGCAGGCTCCGCTCGGCCCCCTCAGTCCGTTCCGTGTCGCTGGGGGCCATGTCGAGGGAGTCGGCGTCGCTGCTGTCGCTGTCGCCCTCGGAGCGGCTGGGGCTGCGCTCGGGCTCCCCGGCGGCGGCGGCGGGCGGCCCGCCGGCTCGCTGGGCCGCCGGCTCCGGCTCGGGCTCTGGCTGCGGCTCCTTGTCCTTCTGGGCCTGAGCCTCCTTGGAGTGCCGCCACTTCATCCGCCGGTTCTGGAACCACACCTTCACCTGCGGCCGCGCCGCCCTCAGACGGGCGGCACGGCCCCCACCGCGCACCGCGCACCGCTCGGCCCCACCGCCTTCCACCGGGGACGGGCAGTGAGGGGACGAAAGCAGGCGCCGGCCTCACCTCCCACCCTTACGCCACTAAGCTGGCTTTATTTTTTTTCCCTTCTCCTTCTAGTTTGCGTGTTTAAATACGAAACACATCCCCCCCCCCTTTTTTTTTTTGTTTCTCTCTCTCTTTCTACTTCTTCTTCCAGGAAACCAAATCTTGCTCAAGAAACCACAGCGTTATACAATTCCGTGCGCTGCGGGCCCTCAATAGTGGAATCATTACAGAGTGGCGTTTAATGATTCCGTTTGAAGAAGAGTTTTCACTTCCCCAGAACGAAGGATTTCACAACGTGGGGAGAGATTTAGGAAAAAAAAAAAAAAAGAAAAAAAAAGAAGAAAAAAAAAAGAGACATTAAAAATAGTGTGTTTGCTTCTACTTCCTTTGACCTAAACTGCCTCCTACAGCGAGTTGCACTTCAGCAAAGCGCAGGCCGGTGCCCTGCCCGGCTCCGCTTGCCTCTCCGCTCGGCCTGCTCCGCGGTGGCCAAAACCAAGGCAAAAACTCCGCGCCCGGCTGCGAAGGGCCGCGGAACCTGGGCGCAGGGGATGCACGGGGCGAGGTCCCGCTCCGAAGCCAGCCCCGCCAGAGGTTCAGGAAGGGAAAACGCTTTGCAACCGCCCCCCCCCGCCCCATCCCTCTAAACTGGAAGTAAGATGTGAAATAAAACCGAAGCCGTTCTTACTTGCGCATCTGTCAGCCCCAGCATCGCCGCCAGTTGCTTTCTGTCCGGTTTGGTGACGTATTTCTGGATTTCGAACCGTTTTTCTAAACCTTTCCTCTGCAGGTTGGAAAAAACAGCCCTGGACCAGGAGCGTTTCCTCTTGTAGGTCTGGGGCAGCGTGTCCTTGGTTAAAACTGCGTACGGACCTGGCGGGGGCGGGGGGAGAAAGGCGGGGGGAGAGAGAGGGAGACGGCGTTATTAATATCGATGCCTGAAAGGGAGTCTTAAATCGATTAAAATAACAGCTGGACTGCGGCATGCGGGCAAGGCCTGGGCCAGCGTGGCCCTGCCTGCCGGCCGGGTGCAACTCCTGTCAGCCTGAGCTTCCTCGGGCAAGGACGGGGCGGTTTTGCACCCCAATTTCTTCCTCTCCCCCCCTTCCCGCCCCTTCTCTCTCGGCCCGGGTATTATTTTTGTACTAGATGGGATGGTCCTCCGGGTCGGGCCCTAGCCGGCTCTTCTTCCCCCCCTCGCAGCCCGGCTTTCGCCCAAAATCTGAGCCTCACTAGAAAACACACGGCCTGGCCTTCCAAAAGCGCCTGGCGAGTCCCTCCGGGAAGAGGGCGCCGGGGCCGGGGGGCCGCCGCGGGACGGAGGGCCCTGCGCCGCGGGAGGAGGGTCGACGGGGGACGAGAGGTACCTGGAAAAGTGTCTTGAAACTGGTGCTGAACTGAGCTCCTTGGGTTTGTGTTTAAGGGACCCAGAATAGCGGAGGCCTCGTTAATGGGGTCTAGAGACGCGAAGAACTGGCCGGCGGAAGGCTGCAAGTTGGGGAGATGAACCCCAGTTTGGCGGCTGGTGGTTAGTAAGGAGGTCAGATCTGTGGGCACAGGAACAAGGAGAGCTCTGTTATACCGCGGTCGAAACCGACAGCCCGGCACGCTCCGAGCGGCGGGGCCGGGGCCGGGGCCGGGGCCGGGGCCGGGGCCGGGGCCGGGCGGAGCGGGTCCCCGGCCGGAGGGGCCGGGGCGGGGGGAAGCGGGCAGCCTGCTCCGGGCCCCGGGGGCTCTCCTCGGGAGAGCAATCAGGCATCCTCCGGTGTATTTACTCCCTTGGCCAGGATGTTTACACGCCGCGAGGGGAGAAGGATTGCGGCGAAAGCGCTGGCAACGGGCTGTGCCCCCCGAGGCAGAATCCCGGGCCCGCCTGGGGAAGCGGAGGCCGCTCCGTTCGCTATTTTGCCGCTATCGCTATTTTTCTCAGCGGCGCAAGTCCTGTGCCGCGGGCTGCTGCCGGGGGGGCTGGTTTAGTGAGCGCTATCAGAACCTCGGATTTGTCACGCTGTCTTAGATAACTCTGTTCTCGGCTAGGTCGAAAAGCTTTCGAACCGCGGGTATCTACAGACGCTGGAAAGAAGAATGAAAGAAACGAAAGAGCACCGAGCGCGGCAGCGTGGAAAGCGGACAAGCCCATTTCTCTACCTCTCAGCGTGTTGCCTTCCTTGACTTTGGGGTCAAACTCCGCCGACAAAATGCGGTCGATGCCGAATTTCAGGTCCTTGCTGGCGGGTGCCGGCGCCGAGCCGTGCGTGTGGCCGCCCGGCAGCCGGGCGGGGGCCGGGGCTCCTCCGCCGCCCGCCGCCGCCCCCGCCGCCGCCGCCGCCGCCGCCGCGGGGGACCGGTGCTGCGGGGGGCGGTGGTGGTGGGAGTGGTAGGCGGCGGAGAGCGGCGAGAGGCGCGGCGGGAAGGCGGCGGCGGGGGCGTCGGGGGCCACGACGGGCGTGGGCCGGAGAGGCGAGGCGGTGGCGTGGAAGGGACCGCCGTGGTGGACGGCTCCCAAGGCCGGCGGCATCCCGGTACCGGGAGCTCCGGGAAGGCTTTCGGTGGGTCCTCCCGCCGCCTCGCCGCCGGCGTGGAGGATGTCGGCGATGCAGAAGGACGGCTTCTTGGCCGCCGCGGCGTCCAGCGGGAAGCAGCCGCCGGCTGCCGGTCCCGATGCCGAGCAGTACGCCGCTGACCACAAGCTGAAGTTGGAGGCGTAGAAAGGAGCCAGCCCGGCCGTGTACATCCTGCCCGGGGAGGGGACGCGCCGCGCCGCTCCGCTCCGCAGTTCAGCTCCCGGGTGCGCGCCGCGGAGCTGCCCGCCGCCCCGGGCGCATGGGGAGGGATGGCGGGGCGAGAGGGGCGGCTGGCGGAGCACTTGCCGGAGGGGGCAAGGGGGGGAAAACCAACCACCAAAAACAAAAATAACAACAAAAAAAAAGAGACAGAAAAAAAGTCCCCCAATCCCGCGGCGAGACGGAGAGAGCGAGCGGGCGAGGAGCGGAGCGGCGCAAACAAAACAAACCCCAAACCAAACCCCCTTTCCTCGCACTGGGGGAAAGAAAAAAAAAAATATATCCACCCCTCCCCAAAACTTTCTCTGGCAACGACACTCCCGGCTCCGGAGCGGCCTTCGTTCCCTCCCCGCGTCCAATCCGCGATCCGTGGGGCCGGGCAGCACCGCCCGCCGACACGCCCACGCAGGGCCGGGTCGTGGGTACGGGCCACCGCGCCGCCAGCGCGCAACTTGCGCGCTGGCGGCGCGGTGGCCCGTACCCACGACCCGGCCCTGCCCGGTTTGTCCCTCAAGGCACCCCCCTCCCCACCCCCCTTAAATTCCTCCCTCGACTTGCAACCCCCCCCCCCAAAAAAAAAAAAAAAATCAGCGCAAGGGCGCTGTGCTCGCCGCCGCCATTTCCAAACGTTTGAAAGAAACGCGCAAGAAAATTTCTTTGCCATCCGCCTCAGGTCCGTCCTCTTGGAAATGATTCCCAAGGAAATGCGTTTCCTTCCCGGATAAATGAGCCTGGGATAGTCTGGAAGAAAATGAGTCTATGCTCATGCACGCAACATATGTATTTATGTGAGCTCCGAGCTATTCTGGGCCCAGGACACGTTGGCTCCTGCATTAGCAGCGCTTAATTAATTAATCGTATCTTGTCGACAATGTAATTTTATAGATTTTTACCGTGTTTTCCAGCCGGGTGGCTGCGTCTGCTTCCACACCAATTTCACCTTAAAGGCTAGTTTGTAATTTTGCAAACCTTTTACAACAGAATTACCCTCTTTATTTTTTTAATTTTTTTTTAAATAGTGCAACCATAAGCTACATTCGCTGCAATAATTTAGGGACAAATTTATCGAAGCGTCTTTTGCGCTTTTTTCCTCCCCTCTAACATCCACATTTGCCCCGACCCGAGTCAGAAAAGAAAAGCATTACTTTAATTTTAATTTTCATACACGTAAACTAGTCGCTGCCGTTCTGAGCAGGCTCCCGGGTCGGACGATTGCAGGTTTGCTTTGGTTTTGTTTCAAAAATTTATTATTTTTTTTTTTCAAACAGCTTCCCAAATTCTGAAGGTTTTCGGGGAATCGCCAGAAAGGCAAACTCTTTTTCTTTCGCCAGGTACGAAGACGTAGCTTCTGTGTGAATATTGAAACCACCTGCCAGCGAGGGTGACCGCGTTCCTTAGGCGCAGCCCTGCGCACGGGTGAAGGCGAGGCTGGTTCCCCAGGAAAAGCCAGGCACCGCTTTGCTTTGGTTTCTGCTAACGAGATGAATCCGAAATATGAAGACGGGCTGGCTTGCCAAGATGTGTCCGAAAACCGAAACCGGCGAAGGAAAGGGTTGATTGGGTTTGAACTTTTCCTGCTCGGACGGCGGAAAGCCCCTTCTCCTTGCGCCCCCACCCCGCAATTCCCCCCGCGCAGATGACCCCAGCGCCAGCCCCGTACTCTCAAACCGGATCAAACGACTCCAGTTTCACTTGCGTTTCCACCGCCGGGCAGAGCTGCGCCATCGGCCCGCCCGAGGGAAGGGCAACGACGTCCGCTCTGCCCGCCGCGTCCCAGCTGCAAACCGCTTCCTACAATTATTGCTGTTACCGCCACCGATACCGGTATCGGTGTCGTACCACCCCGGGGCTGCTCGCCAGGCGGTCGGGGGGGGAAATAAATAAATAAATAAATAAATAAATAAATAAACAGACCAACACAAAACCCCACCACGGTGTTTTTATTTTTATTGAGGAGCCTGTTTCAAAGCTCCGCTCGCCCCGCTGCCGCGCAGCGCCCGGCGATGAGCAGCAGCCGGAGGGAAGCGCCCGTTTGCGGGGGCCCCGAGCCGGGGCGCGGCGGCGGCCCCGCTCCCCGCGGGCTGCCGGTGCCCGGGAGCCGGCCGCTACCGCGGACCGCCGCGCAGAGCTGCGCTCCTTCCGCGCTGCCATCCCGCGGGGACGAAAAGAACCCGAAAGGAAGCACTAAACGCGTCGCACCAAAGCCCCTGACCCGCGGGCTGGGCCTCGGGAGGGCGAGGGAGCCGGGGAGCCCCAGCCGCGGGGGCAGGTGCCTGCCCGGGGCCCGCCCGCTCCGCGCCCGGCTGGGCAGCGCTGCGCCCCCGCGCATCCTCCGCGGGCGAAACCAGGAGCACCTGCCTCCCCCCCGCCCCGGGCCGCTCCCTCTCCCGGCGGACAGGGCTGTCCCCTCTCCCCAAAGGCCTCCGCAGGCCTCCCTCCCTCCCTGCCCGCGCATCTTCCTCCCGGCGGCCGGGGAGGAGCGGGGCTGCGCGGCCGCGCTGGCCGGGGAGCGCCGGCCGGGGGAGGCGGCAGCCCCTCCTCCCCGGGCGAGGAGGGAGAAGGCGGCTGCAGGAAACCCGGGGCTCGCTGCAGTCCAGGTCATCTCCTGTTTTTTGAGAGGTTCCAACTCGGACTAAATGAGCGGATGTGCCTGCGAGATTTGTCCCAAAATAGAAGCGGCTTTAGTATTTTAGGATACAGCAGAAATCCTTATTTCTTCCGGAGAAAAACTTCATAATGAGCGCGAGCACTTCCCTTTTCAATATTTGTGCAACTTTATCTCGACCAGCAAGTTGCTTTGGTGACGCAAATCCGCCCTTGTGTATTGCAACCACAAAAATAAATGCAAGGAAATCAATTCCCTTCTAGCAATGAAAACATAAATATACAGCTGCGACTTTCCCCTTTAATCTTGCTTTCCGAGGGACTCGAGAAGGAGGCGAATGAACTGGGCAGGCAGGAGCGATGCTGGGGTTTTTTTTGAGGAATGGAGTCTCGAAGGACTTTTTTTTTTTTTTTTTTTTTCCCCCTGAGGCCGATAAAGGAGGTGGGGAAAAAAAAAAAAAAGTTAATCGAGTTGTTACGAGGGGAAAATAGAAGGGCTAACCCCGGGGCGCTGCAGCTGCCGGTCCCCGCTGGCGGGCACCGGGCCGGGAGCATCCCCGAAAGGGCCGGGCCCCGCCTGCCCGCGCCCCGCGGAGGACGGGCCGCTCTTTCGGCTGCTCCTGCCCCGTCCCCGTGTCGAGCTGCGGCGGGCAGGTCGAGCCCACGGACCCGCCGGGGTGCTGGCAGCCCGAGCCCCCGGCCGGCAGCAAGCCCCCAGCCCTGCCCGGCCCCGACGCACCTCCCCCCCCCCCACCCCCCCCGCCAGCAGGGCTGGGCGGCCCAGCCGCGCTCTCCCCGGGGCGCGGTTTGCTCGGGCGGCCTTACCGGGACCGCTGCCGCCCCCCTCCGCGCCCCCGGGGTCCCGCCCGCGCTGCGCAGCGCCGAGCACCCCGCGGGCCGCCGCCCGCCCCCGGCCCAAAGCCCGTTCTCTGTCGCCACCTGCCGAGCGGGCCGGGGGAGGGCGAGGACCCCCCCTCCCCCCCACGCAAGGCACCCCCGGGACGTGGCTCTCCCCTCCAAATCCCCCCGCTCTCGAGCCCATGCGAGCAGGGAGCAAGCAAATTTTGGGAGCCAAGCGTACAAACGAATCGTATAGATCCCCAAATCTCTCGGTTGCAGGAGCGTTTCGCAGACCACCGGGGGTTTTCTGCCGGCTGTTGCCGGTGCCCGCCCCCCCCCCCCCCCCAGCACCGCCCCGGGAGCGCTGCAGAGGGGCCGCCAGATGTGACGGCAGGCCGCTGTCCCCCCCCGGGGACCCGCAGCTGGAGGCAGGCCGCAGGCGTGCGGCGCTGGCCCGGCTGGACTTGCCTCAGCTGATCCCCAGTTTGTTACCTGACATGCTCAAGAGAAGCGCAGGCGCTGCAGGCAGGAGCCACCCAGAACCACGAGTGAACTAAGCGGGTCAGCTCCTTGACATCTCCTTTCTATTGTTTCTGCGTTATTTAGTTGACTACCTGTGTCAGTAAGTAACGAGTAACCTTACATCATTTGCTGAGCCTAAGTGGAAGGTGCCTGAAAACAGGCGGGATCTGGGTTTCTGTGGGGTAGGACGGGATTTCAAGTCTCCTGCAGGTGCATTTGCGCTAGTGCTTGAGTTTGGGGCAGAGTGTGCTCTCGGGGGGAATGCCCTCATCCTGATCGCTTGCAGCTTTGCATCATGGAGAGGTCTCGGGGTGCACAAGCAGGAATCCTTGACGAGAATGGAGTCCACAGGGCGTGCTAAAATTACTCTGAAGCAAAATCCCTCTGAAATGCCTCTACTGTGGTTGTTTGAGAACTCCATGGGGTTTTCTGCATGTGAGCAGTGCTGAGACTTGTCCGTATGTTATAGCAGAATAGGTCCCACCGAGCAGGTCCATCTGTTAGAGCGGATGAAAACCCAAGGCTCCTGGCTCCAGGGACAACACACCAGCCACTGAGCTGGAGACTTGTTCTCACACTTGTGCGTTTGCCCTCTCTCTGTGTCTTTCTTTCAACCACTGGTCTGATGAAATACATTAGATCACGTGAAGCTGACGGGTTTCAAGTGGAGAGAATTGTTGCATTCTCCCAAACGCTGTGCAGTCCCTCAAGCCCCTTCAGACAGAGGGGGGGCCTGAAAACACTGATTCCCCTCTGCCCGTGAGTGCCTGGCTCAGAGAGCTGGGATGTGGGAGGGCACCGCATCTTTCCACAGCCATGTTTACAGAGAAAGGGATGACCTTCCCTTCCTTTTTTTTCTTTTTCCCCCCTCTTCTTTTTTTTTGCATGAAAAGCTGCAGATGATACATAAATCTTAAAGAAGGGTCAGGGTAATAAATAGCAGTTGGAAAGAAGCGCCTCTCCGGGAAAGGAGGCTGCGTTCTGAGGAGCAGCAAGGTCAGGACGGTCCCTTCCTCCGCGTTTCCTATGGGTTAGAGCAGGCAGGTCCTGCCCACTGTGCTGACTTTCCTCAAGCCCATTTTTAGGCATCTGATACCGTGCCGGGAGCTGGGCACTGTGAGCCTGCAACGCCGTAATGGTTTAAGCTGCTCAAAATTGAAGTGCCAGTCTCCCACACTCGCTCCATCCCTGCCAGTTCCCATCCCCAGGGATGTCAAACTGTAGAAAATTAACTCTGCCAGTAAGAAAAGGGTTTTTTTTCTGTTGTAGTTCCCCAAACTAACTTTTTTATCGTGTGGCTAGCCAGGGTGAGGGAGCTGGGGGAAACATGCATTTGGGGAAGGGGGTGGCAGGACCACTGCGACCCACTTCTGGTCTGCTCTAACCTCTCACCAGGTCACCCCTTGATTTAAGTGCTGCCTCTTGGAGCTGCTTCCTGCAGTCTAAAACGGGTCCTTCTCGCATGGAAAGGCCCGGAGTTTGCTTTCATTTCCATCGGCATCACTCATTTCATAGTAGGTTATTCCACCTTTACACTGCGGTCGGAGTGTAATCCACTTGCAGAGGGAGTTATCACGGGCTAGCTGTGATTCTCCAGGCCACACCACCAGAGAGGTCTGCAGAGAGCTGGTCTGCAGTTAACCCCCCGGTAGCTGATTAAAGGTGACATGGCGCGCAGAGTGCTGACCTCCCGCTCTAATGTGCGACCACTGGTGAGAGAAGCATTTGCATCCACACGCCGGATTCAGTTTACACAGCACGCAGCGACTGAAAACCAGCATCATTGCATAAAATGAAGGGGATTCAACTCTCAGCGTGGGAGGATCATTCATGGATATTTCCTAAATCTGACAGGAGAGTATAATTACACCCGTTTTCAGCCGAGACCCAAAGGGGCAGCTCCTTAACTGAGGCAAACTGCTGCTGTTGAGGGCAGGCTCAGGATGTCTCCGTGCAAGTAACATATTTAGGTGCAAGTACAGACGGAAACTCAACGGGGGATTTTTTTATTCCCATAGCAGGCCATCACCCCTTTTGGGGTTTGGTCAGAGCAACCCCATCTTATTTCTACAAAACCAAGCTGATGCATTAGGCCCACTGCCCCTCCAGCAGCAGTACATTGAAGTCACCGCGCAGAAAAGCCGTTCAATACCGAAGAAGGAAATACTAATAACTGCCTAATAAAAGTTTTAGTAAGAAACAGTTTCCTCCTTCTTGCCAACAGCGGTCAAAAATGTGGGGAAGCTGGAAATAAAGCTATCAGAATGCAGTCGCATAAAAGGCAAAATCAGCCCCTGAAGGAAGTCAAGTTTCTATAACAAAATTACTCTGTAAAACTCATCTGGATTTGAGAACAGTTATTGTTTTTCTTCCAACCCTCCTTTCATGCTCTAAGTGGACTTAAATGCAGTAGGTACACATCAGTCCTGCTTTAAAACCAGCTCTTTCCTTGCTATTAGCATATATAAAATCCCAGAAGAATAATGCCATCACGGCGATTAAAAAAAATAAATATCCCATTTTAATCCTTTTTGCCCAAGAGAGACGCTTTCTGGTGGAATACCAAATGGAAGTGCCAGTCAGGGAAGTTTTACAGTCCAATAAACAAGTGTGCCAGATTAGATAGCATTTAGATAGCATCCTCTGGACCCGCTTCCCTCACTGGAACTGAATCTCCCCTAAATAAAGTCCAGCCATCGCTTCTCAGCTCCACGGGCAGCCCACGGCTTCCCCATGCCAGGCTCCACCAGGTCTTGGAAGACCCAGGTCCCCTCCCTGTGAAACACCCGGGAGGGTGGGGAGATGCTCTCGGAGCTGAGCAGCGCGGCGTAAGATATCCCCTTCCCAGCTGTGGGTCTGGGATGCTGCCTACAGCAATAGCCATTCCTCCGCGCCTTCGGCAAATGGAAACAAAAACAGAGGAGGCGCAGTCAGCGGAGCCGCGCAGCACACAGGGGAAGTCATTTCCTACTGATACCTCTAACACATCATTTTATATCTCGATGCCTGGGATCTGGTTACCTTTATCTTAGCCAAAAGACTGTAGCGGTCATAAAATGTATTTTGCTTTTCTTTCTTCTAGAAAACTTTATCATGAGATTTTGATTATCTGTCCTGCAGCAGTGAATTCCAAAGGTTCATTATCTCCCGTGCCTGCGTTCACCGTCCTTATTTTTTTTCCTTCTAATTTCTCAGTTAGCTCCTTGAGGCATCTATTCATTCCGGAATTGTGAAATGGAGAGAAGAAAGGCAAGGCTGACCAGTTTTTCCTTTCATTTGTCACTGTGTCTAACCCAAATGTTTACCCTTACCCCCCAGATGTATATACTCTTTTCCGAGCCAAGACATTCTCTTTTTCCCAGGTAAGCAATCTGTTTCATTTTGAGGCCACACTGAATGGGAATACAAATCTCAACACGTCTCAAGTCTCAGTCTAACTTTGCGAGGAGTAAAGACACTGAAGATGGTCTCATTACTGCAATCCTTCCCAAACAGCAACGGAGTAGCACCCTCTAGCGCAAGCTAACAATAAAATCCTCAATAACAACACCCCTCCTGGGTCACATTCAGTCTTGGTGCATCGCCGCTGGAACGACGGGGGATGAGCTCAGCCACAAGGCTTTTCCCTTCTGCGCTCTGAAGCTTTCCCAGATTTCCTCCCTAGCACCCCCATGGATGCTTTGGGCACCCGTCAGATGCTGGACGTTGCCCAGGTCTCTGGCAGACCCAGGCGGCAGCGTCGCCCGCAGGCGGGTGGCATGGACTCGCCATCGTGCCACGCTGCTTTCATTCCTATGGGATGCTGCTGCTTGAGAAATCCTGGAGGTAAGAAATATTCCTTGCCAGGAGTCTGCCTCAGGTCTCAGGTGTTACGAGACCTGCGAGAGGGATCCTACCTGGTTTGAAAGGACCAGGGGCAAAAAAGGGGTTGGCTGATGCGGGGAGGGGGCCAAGCCTGGGGCTGGGCTGCGGGAAGCAGGGCTGGGGTGTGGAGCGGGGACCAGGACTTTCGCACAGAGAAAGGTGCTGGTTTCTGGGAGAGCTGGGGACTAACTGGGTGTGAAAGCTGAGGCTGAGGGCAAGGCGGCGTTGTGGTACTTCTGGTGTGCTTTTCTCTCATGACTAGCAATTTCCATAGGTTTCATCAGTTTTATTGTTGTTAGGAGGAAGGAGAACAAGAGAACGACACAATTTTGGCAGACCCTGAGCAGGGGGTGACCTGCGGGGTGAGCGAGGGGGAGTGGGGTCATTCCTGGATGCCATCGGCCACAACGCAGAGGCAAGTTAACTGTGTCATCTCCCGCACAAAATCCCATCACCCCAGCGCACATCTAGGGATTTTATGAAAACACAGAGCTCCCCTCTCACGCTCTAAAAATAACAGCGGGTAAATGGCTACTCGAGATTTTGTAAAAATTAAAGAAAGCATACCTGCTTAACCAGAGGTGGAAACTTTGTCTAATGTTTCAAGGCTAGACCTTCCTTTCATTAAGAGCTAGAAGGGAGCTGCGGCGCTTAAGGTGGGGAAGGAGATTAAATCCCTCAGCGTCAAACCAAGGCGATGCTGAGGTTGGGGCACCAGCGTGTGCCTGCACAGCCACGGGGGTGAGCGTTCACCCCGGGCACACGTGGCTCCTTACAGGGCAAATACCAAAGCCAGAGCCCTGGGGAAAGCAGGCGAGGCACCAGAGCTAATGAGCTATGTGGTGGTTTCACCTCCCTCTAATGCTTCTGCTTTTTAATGTGCCAGGCACATTGTGAGCCCAGCTGTGGCTTCAGCGTTAGAGGGAAATGTAGGGAGTGATGCTTTTTCTCAAGACATGATAAATAATGGCCAGGGCTGCAGTTTGATTTTTGGGAGTGCTATTTTTAGGTCAACAAGGAGTTCCAGGGTGAGGTTGGACCTTGCGGGTAAGGGGGTGGAGGCGGCCCGAAGTCATCCCAGCGCTCTCCAAATGCGAGGCTGCGCTGGGGAGGAAGCAGGGGCGGGTGGAGGGAGGCTGGACCCCTTCCCTCGCCCAGCCCGGGCAGCCGCGGGGGCCTGCAGGAAACAGGGCAGCAGCGCTTGGCCCCTGGGCCATAGCGATGCTCTGATTTTCTGGAGCACCCCTTTGCCCCCATCCCCATTCCCTACCACCTCTGGGGGCCTCCGCACCGCAGCTGGATATGGCCCTGCTGGGCTGGGAAGGGGATATCTTACGACAGCCATGAAAACCCGTAGCGCTGGAGAGAAGAATCGGCTCTCTACCTTCTCCATCTCCACACTGTATTTTACTATTCTCTTCAAATGAAGCAAACATCATTATTTCCCGTTAGGTGCTCCTGGTGCAAGAGTATTTCATTGAAAAATGGTTCTTTAATGCTAATGGGAATTATACTCCTAGCGTGATTTATATTAATAAGGCATGTGCAGTTCCTTAGTACATTCAGATCCAGATGGGAAATGGGATTTTTTTTTTTTTTTTTTTTTTTTGTCCTTCCACACAACATCTGATGAAGTGCTCCAAGCATACAATTTAACAAGCTATTCTCCTCTGGCCTTACAGATGAAAAATAGTCCGTTGTGTCAACTCCTCAGATGCCTATTTTTACACCTTCTGTTTGTTCTTAGTTTGACGTTGTTAATCACAGTCCCACCAAAGCCCCATTGTTCAGCTCTTCAAGAAGAATGTTGTTATATTGACTGTTTGTGCGTCAGCCCAGCTCTCTCTGGAGCTGCACTTGGATGAAATTAGATAATTTCCATTAGGAGAACAGGCATTATTAGTCCCCAATGCCAAATTGAAAAGAGAGCCAAGATTACTATTTCTGGCCGTGTTCACCTCAGGAAGGAACCTTCTCAGCTTTAATGGGATTTTGCTATTGTTGGTTGCCTTCTGTTTGACACTGGGCCAGCAGGGTTGAAAATTGTTTAGAAAGCTGCATGAAATATAATAGAGCCCAAGCCATTTGCTGCAGCACATTCCAGCGTGATGTTTATTTTGAAAAAAAAAAAAAGAGGAAAAAAAATTATTGTCCTTGGCAGAAAAAAAAAAATCCCACTAACTTGACTCTCAGAACATATGCTTCTTGTTGCTGTTGTGCTTTCAAAACGTGCTGCCAGGATTGGCACGTTACATACAGAAGCGATAAATCTAATAATATTTGTAATGATCTACAGGACTTGTAGAAGCAGATTACAGGCACAGGCGGTGACTTTATGACAGGAAAACAAGGCAAGGGATGATACCAGGTCAGGTCCAAAGGAGAAAGTCAAATCCCACATTTGTCAGTAAAATGTGCATCTTCATGTTCTGTGGCTCAGTTTTCCCATCTGTAAAATGGGGTCAAGAACACATCTCTACCACCCGAAGAAATCAGGAGGACACACGCTCCTCGGACTTTGCCTTCATGGGTGCTGGGGGTCTTCTGAGCTAGGCTCAGCCCCTCCGCAGCCCCAAGCACGCAGCCCTGCCCGTCCCACTGCCTGCCCTCCCCCGGAGGTGGCTGGGGTCTGCTGTCACTGTTATTGTTTGGAGGGCGGCTCGGCTTTCTTCCCTTCATCACGCCCATCACTGTCACTTCACCTGAACACCTCACCTGCATCTCAAGACGCTAATCCTCGACAGCCAGCGTGAGAGTGGGGATGGTGGGCTGAACTCTTGGTCAGCCCCGAATTCCCCACGGGTCTCTTTCTGCTCCATGTTATACTGTTTTGTTCTGTGAATGCTGTCTTAAAATAATTATTAATGAAAGCAGAGTTGATTTTGGAGTGAAAGTTTCCGGTTCCTTGGCATTTCCAACGTGTAAGCTATCTAAGGGTATTGAAATGCGGGACATTTTTTGGATGAGATCAGAATCCAAAAACACATTTTCCCTCCAGGCTCCTTCAGAGCCAGACCCACCTTTACTGCACTTTACCCCTTGTCTATTCAAGCCCATAAGAAGCTGAGCAAATAGAACAAAGCTACCCATCTTTAGAAAAATAAATAGAGCAAGTGATCTTCAAAGCCTTCAGACGAGGATCCACACAACAATGCCGGCGTTATCCCTGGGCAATAAACCAGAGCGCTCCTTTGTTTATATTAACCCAGTGTTTGCTTCTATTTTAACCAACAAACATTGACTGACTGCATAGTCTTGGCTCAAAACCATCCGCCAAATAATTAAAAATACAATTAGGCTAAAAGAAAAAGAACCACAGCAGACGCCAGCCGACACATTTCCTCCACACAAAGCTGCTACCCGCCTGCATGGAGCTGCTCCGACTCAGTCAGAGCAAAGCAGTGATTGCCCCCAGCAAAACCAACACCCAAGCCCCTACCTGGACCCAGAGCATGGGCCGCCCCCAGTGCCTGCCCCTGCAGAGGCTCTCATGGAGCTGAGCTGGGGGGCTTGGGTCAAATTTGGCAGGTCCTGGATGGGGACGTCCCCTTACCGTGCTTGCTCGTCTCCCAGATCAGCTATCCAGTGGCACCGGTGTTTTTAGGAGAGGTCAGGTCTGAAGCTGACCCCGGGCTATCCCTGCTCACAGTATCCTTTGGCAGCTGCCTGACATGGGAGAGGTTTGGGGCAGGCTGTGGGAGAAGACGGTGCCCCTTCGCTGTGAGGTTTGGCAGCCGGGCTCCCCCGGGAAGTTTCCTCGGTCCCCTTCTCTCCCCACTGCCCTGAGCCACAGGAAAGTGCTTTGCCAACAGGCAGGTCACCCACCAGTTTCGCAGCCCAGTAGGAAATAAACTGGTTCCACTGCGACCCATTGGGGAAAGTCACTCCCGGCAGCTTGCAGAGACACGTGTCCCCCCAGATCCCATCCTAATTTCCACCCCTGGCAACTGCAGGCAGTGAGGCCCTTGGTATTTGGACACATCAGGGTGAGGTTTATGGGTCCCAGATGGAAGTGTCCAGACGATGCTCAGGTCCCTGTTTTCACCCCTCAATAAACTCTGGAGCTGACTCAATGAGCAAAACGTTCAGAAACTGAAGGTTAGACAGAAAATAATCTGTGTTTACAAGGCTGGGGGAGCTCATCTGGACCCTGGCTATCTCTTCACAGAGAGCATTTGTCTTCTCACTGACCTTTTTATTTTTTTCCTTTTCATGCTGTGAAATGTTCATTGTCTCCTGCTAAGGAAAGTTTGATAAGGATCTTGCTGAGAGTGGCTTTTAGGAAAACCCATTGCTCCGAAAAGGAACCTACCATTGTAGAGCCAGCACTTCAAAGTTATAGCAGTATCTTGGTTTTTTGTATCAAATAAATAAATAAAATGAAGATGAACAATGTGTTTCCATTTAAGGGGGAGTGTGGGAAAATCCAGGTCTCATCAGACTGGGAAGCGGCGTGGTATATGCTGACTAAGAGACTGGAAATAGCGCGGCTGTCAATTGAAGGAATTCAGGGTTGAATAATCACGTCGAGCAGTCAACGTCAGATGGGAACTGTGGCCCCAAACCTGTTCATTTGAACTCACTGGGATTCACATGAGAAAACACACATTGGCTCCGTATGTCGCTTGTGGTTTCAGGGGAAGCTCAGGGCTGGGCCATCCCCGCTACCCAGCAGGCACATGGGTGCACCCGCCCGGCCATCCACTGTAGAGCTACGTTTCCAGCACGGAAGGTCATGCAGGTTGTACGTGCTGCCTTACGTTGCAACTGAAGCCGGCTGCAGTCCTGGCAAAACCCCTCTCCTTGGCTTCAGACACCTCTGTGTGGGAGCTCACTGCCTTGCTATTCAACCTAATCCTCCCCTCGGCACTTTTGTTTGTATTTGACTCCAAGGTCCTGGCTTACAGAGGGACTCAGGTCGCTACCTTTGCCTTCACTAAAGCAACTTCCACTCCTCACCTGGCATCGGCTGACGCATGCCCAGCTTTGTCAGATGCTTTAAGTCTAAAAAAAGTGCAGGTTGTGTCCAGCATGACCCATTCGCAAGACGGCGGTGAGGATGGGACACTAATCCTTGGCTGCTCCTCCTTGCATTTGCGTCCCAGGGTGCAGGTGGTTCAGCTGCAGGAGACGGGGACCTGTGCCGTGGCCCCAGCCTGCGCTACCGGCACCCCCAGTTCAGCCCAGCCATCAGGGATGGTCCAAGTGTCCTTTAATGTTTTCTTTTATGGATAATTACCCTTTTTTTTTTCTTAGCTGTTGAGGAAGGGAGAAAAGAGCAGGAGAGATCCCATCCTTTGGTGCTGTGGGACTTGGTGCTGTTTTAATAATAATAACAAAATATTGAAAAGGAAAAAAAATTGCAGTATATCAGCATGTTTTTAAGGTTGGTGGGAAAAAAAAGACCTTCTAGTCCCAGTGGTATCAGCAAGGAAAACGTCCATTGGATTCTAGTTCTTAAAAAAAAATATCTGAGTCATGCAGAAAGTGCTCGGCTTGGGTAATGCGCGGTTACTGGAGCGCTGGCGAGGGGGAAGGGAAACAAGCTCCCAGCCCAGAGCCTCATCATGGCCTTACAGAAATTAACACATCTGTGAAGATGTGTTCTCTAAGAAGGAGGGTGCTGCTTGCCCAGGGGCAGAGGGAAGAAGAGGGGGAGGAGAAGGAGGGAAGGTTCGCTTCCATCCCACTCCGAAGTTGCTAAATTCAGCCCTTCGTTTGCTGAAGAACTAGAAATCACACTCCACCTGGCAAGATAATTTTTCCCCTAGTCATCAAAGGCTGGAAAATGGGTGTCTGTGCTGCAGGAATTTTTCTGAATAGGTGATGACAGTTACAACTTTATTCCTTTTTCCACTATTTTATGGAGACTTAAGTGAGTCCTCCAATCTGTACCAACAAGAAAGCCTGCTTTCCAAAGGTGGGATCAGGCAGAGACCCTCCATACCTGCAGGGAGAGGCTGCTAAGTACACGTATGTTCACATACACATATGCATGCGTGGGCAAAGGGCAGCACCGCACCAGAGAGCCCAGAGCACCGCACAGACACTTTGCTCGGAGGATGGAGCCGGGGTGAAGAAAGGGGAGGAATGGATTGCATGCTGCTCTCTTGCCATGGCTCTGCGGTGGCAGGCTCTGCCTCTCCCATCTCCGACTGAAATTACAGTAACAGCAGGAGAAATCTCTCCTCTTGGAGATGCTCTGGAGAAGACACTCAGCACCATGCTCCAGAGAGCCGGGAAACCTGAGCGGAGAGAAAAGCAGCCCCTGCTGCCGGGCTCCCTGCCCTGAGCCCAGGGCAGCCTGCCGGGCCCTTCCAGCCTTTCCAGCTGGCATTTATTTCTTCCCAGGGCACGTTCCTATGACTTAGGCTCAAGCGTAATGTTGCTTTTGGTTTGATGGTTAAATGAAAATCCAGATTCCCCTAAAATTGTACAATTTAGGAGCTCATTCCTCAGGTTCAAGCTTACTGCTGGTGTCTTAGTCCACCCCCAGCTACAAGTGAGCAGGGATTTCTCTTGCTTCTTCACCAAAACCATCCCATTTTTTAGGTTTTCAGTAAAACTGGAAAGTATCCGTGTCAAATGCTGTTGAAAGAGAAACCTTTTGTTTTTATCAACAGTTCCCAAGGACATGCATTTTCTCAACAGCTCTGTGGACAGGATATGTGAGTGAGAAAGATACGGGTTTTAATCACTGTCCCTCAGCCAGGTCAGGTGGAAGGAAGATGTTTTTTCTGTGGCTTAAATGAAGGCCATATTTCCAAAAGAAATTGGTGATAGTGGCTCCCTAACTAGAGACAACACAATGAAATCCATCATTAAGGGACTGCGTCCTCCAGCTTTCTGAAACATCAGACCTTTAGGGTGTGACAAAATGAACAACCCCAAAAGGAACCAGACAGAATCACAGTCCTCTTAAAAACAAACAAAAACAAACAAAAGGGTCAGTTTTTGCCTGCCACCCCCAGGCCTAGGAACGAGCCCCCCCAAGGTCCAGATCGAGCTCTACAACCCCCAAAATGAACACGACTAGAATTTCACGTTGGAGCCATCTCTCCAAACACGCTGCAAATCCCTTTGCAAAGAGAAACACTTCATAATCCTTCCATTCATGACTGTCCCTCCAACTTTAAACATGCATTTAAAAAATAAATAGGGCATGGGTGCTGTGCAGGAACAGCTTGCTGCTTCTCCCTTTTTTTTTTTTTTTTTTTAAATCAATGAAACAGCCTTAAAGAGGCCCCCTTGAATGAGTTCTGTTCATTTATTTTTCTTGGAAACTTCCAGTCTCCTTAACTCCTTTTAGACATGTATAGAGGTGAATGATTAAGTTGAAACTATTATCTTTGCAAAGAACATCTCTGCTGGTTGCTGGCCAAGTGGAGAGGAAAAGTGAAATGAAATAAACACGACGGAGCTATTGTGTCCCCGACCGGTCCCTGTGGCGAGGTGCTGGGAAGCTTGGCGAAGTTGAAAGGAGGTCCCTGGGTGAGGACTGTTAATGAGGCAGGGCACGTTTTGGAAGAACGTTTTTCTGGCCAGAAATAAGAGCATATGAATAACTTAACGTGAGACAAAGTCAGCCCTCATATAAACAGGTGCCACTTGGAGCTGCAGCTGCGGCTGCCAACCTCCTTTCCTTGGCCACCCCTCCAGAACATGAAAGCAAAACTTTTGCCAGCGAAGGGCACGATATAAATGAAGCTTCAGAGTGCCCTGCTTTGTGAGAGGGCGTAACATCCACTACTATTCCTAGGGTCTCTGCATGACTGCAGCGCTGGGGGGCTGCGGGCAGGGAGTGGGACCCCCCGGCGCTGGGCAGCGGCAAGGCGAGCAGCAGGCGTGCTTTCCCCCTCCCGGGACGTGCACCGATACGAGGTCCCACATGAGATCCGTACCCATTACTCCTGGCTCTGCCACCGGCCGATGGTCCGCCGGTCGGCAATAGCCTGTGCGTCCATTTTCCAGCTGACACGCGAGCTTTGGGCAGACGCTGCCAGGTGAGGTTAGGCAGAATTAAAGTCTTGTGCATAAAGAGATGTGCATCCTCAGGGCCCGACTCCCGGGGCTCCAGCAGTTGTGGTTGCCGCTCTCTGAGCCTCCGAGGCTGGCGCGTAGCTTGAGGACAGCACCGAGGCACTTCTGCATTGGCACCAAGGAAGCTGAGGGACACATCCAGCTGTTGGGGCAGGAAGGCACAAGCTCTCGGGCTGCAGCTGCCTGGGGGGACAGTTCACAGCCCCGGGGGACCCACCGACACCAGACTGCTCGGGGAAGAGGCCGTGCCAAGGGGCCAGTGGTTAGCCGGACTGCCGGCCTCAACACGGGCACAGAGGGACATCAAACGTTACAGCTCACTGGGCTTATCCTTACAAAACGCTCTGACAAGTGAGCACCTAGAAAGGTTACAAACACACTTACTCTGTTATAGCTGCATCTGATTCAGCAGAAATTACCTGACATCCTGAAAACGAGGTGGTTTAAAAGACCCGCACAGTTTAATCCAGCTCTATTTCCAGACTTTAGACTATGGCATTAACTTGTCTTCAAGAGAAACGTGAGATGCAAAATACTTACTGATTTATTACTCCAAAAGAATTACAAGCAGCACTTCAGTATCTTGCTCAGGACAGAGGCATCAGTCAGTCAGTGGATAAAGTAGTGGGATTCAATGCAGGCAGTTACGCAGGTTGCACATATTGAAGCTGCTCTGAAAATTTGTCTTACTTGCTAATTTCATTTGAAAAAATTACCTGTAAGGTATTGCAAATTGTCCCTGGACCTGGTTGAGTCAAGGAAAAGCTTGAAATGGCCACCATAGGCCCATGTGTCTCATGTACCAGTTGACCATTGCTTTGGAATCACCCCACTGGGCTACTTAAAAAAAAAAAAAAAGAAAAAAAAAGGGCAGAAGTAACATTTACGTCACAAGTCACATCTGCTCCTGTAATTACTTTCCTGTCAAATGTTTTTGGCGGAGAAGGAAACCCGACAGAACTGGTATCCAACAATGGATTACAATTCACCGCCTTGAAATCTCCCATTTTTCTGAAGGGAGAAAAAACGGTGGCGCACAGCTGATCCCCAGCGTGTTGCCATGAGGATAACAGAAAAATCAAATGCTTGGCTGTGAGAGCGTGTTTACAGATCACTCACCAGGAAAGGAAAGCTTAGCAAATCTCCCCTGTGAACTTCCTACGTGCCTACGTAGCCCCACGCGGCACAACAATGCCGAAGTCACCTGCGAGGCTGAGCTGCTGCAGGAGAGGAAAACTCATGCGAACCTAACGGTGCCGGCTCATTGAGGCTTAATCTTCAGGCCACACGTAATCAAAAGACAAACAGTCCGGCAGCAATAGCAGCGATAGCACATGTGTGCAGAACAATAGCGCGGCAGCCAGGACAAGCTGTTTTAAGCGCGGGTCACTTAGAAAAGCGCAGAAAACCTGGCAGACTACAGAAAAAGAGAGAATCAAAATTTAGTGTAGCGCAAGTCATTTCCAAGGAAAACACGCAATGTGCACAAATTGTCTGCTAGACGAGAAAGGGTCGGTTTTCTGCAAGAGTAAAAATGGGGGATGACGCATAGGCCTTAGCTTGGATCAGCTAATGGATAACTTCCTTTGCCTTCTCCAGAGCAGAAGGAACAAGAGGCAGCATCTGTTCGCTGCCTCACCAGAGCCAGGATTTTCTCTGTTTGGATTTGAGACTGTGATAGGTAAACCCTGAAGCATTTCAGTGCTAAGGCACAGAAAATCCTTATTCCATTACTGCTGCCGCGTATCCTGGCGGTGCTATCATCTTTCCAGCCTGGATGCCCTCCTGGTGCTGCAGCAGTGCGTTTGGACACCAGAGGCTCTGTGGAGACATCCTGAGCAGGGCTGAGCTTGCCCTGGGCTTGCTCAGCCCCTTGCCTTGCCGCCACCTCTGCACACAGGATAAAGGTTTCTTTTCCTTCACTGCACAGCGGACACCACTCAAGTTTTATATTCTTAGTTTTTTTGATGGCATTTGGTCCCGATGGTGATGGGTACCCACAGCCCTTGCTGGCTCACCCTGCCAGGAGGAAGCTTTGGCTGCATCCCCATGTCAGCTGTTGGGAGAGAGCGGTGGTGACTTTCCCAAGCAGATGGAAAAATGCTCTGCCAGGAGCACTGGATCCAGACGTTCAGTGTGACTTTTAGCACCAGCTCTGTAGGGACCAATTTCTGTGCAACGCCTGTCAAACCCAGAGCACCAGTCCCATTTCATTCATCTTCATTTTCTTCCTTTTCTTAAAGCAAATCTAAAAATTATTCGAAAACTATTGTTTTAACAGACATACAATAAATCAGACGTTGTAAGGGGAGAATGCTGCTGTTCCCCAAGCCAAACACATTCCTGTAGTTCCTGGCCGAGGTTGGTGACCATCAGGACAAGCATTACGTTTCAGCTTTGCTTGGGCCTGAAGTCAGCGGCCGGCAAGAGGGTCTCCATCTGGAGTCATTTTATAGCACTAGAACGGTTCTCCTCCAGGAGCAGCCACCGCCTGCTAATATAAAAATACTTGGGAGAAAAAGCAATACATTTTATTAGGTTGGTAGGAGGAAAAAAAGCTCTATTCAAGACTTCCATTAACTTTTATGAATATCTCCAAAGAGATTTATTTTTATAACAACATTGAAGCAGAGGAATAAAGCCCAAGTTTCTTGACACTCGCAATTACGATTTCTCACCACAGGCAAGTCCAGAGTGTCTGTGGCCAAGCCCTGCTCACCTTGTTCATGTGAAGAGCACCTCTGAAAGCCAGAGCCTGGCTGCGAGAGGAAGGGTGGCCCTGTGGCTGGCACTCAGGGGACCCGTGCTCATATTTTGGTGCTGCCGCAGGCTCCCTACATGACCTTCTCCGCATCATGGGTTTGTCCCAGGGATGTTCAGATCTGCTCCTGGAGTCCCACCAAGTGCTGAAGTAACCCGTCCCACTTCAGATCCTAGCCTGCGATAATCAGAGGTCATCTTTTGCCCGACAGCTTAGTATTTCTACCCAATTAATAAAACGTGCCCTCTCTTGACTTCGGTAAGTCTGAGCATTCACACTGCCCATCCAACCGTCAGCCCTTTTCAAAACCGTCCGCATTGCTGGCCTTCGCTATCTCCTGCGGCAGGGAGCTCCTCAGCCTGAACACACATCGTATAAAAATACTTCCTCTGATCTGTTTTGAATTTGCTACCTTCTAATTTCATTGAATGCCCCTTTGTTCCAGTGTTATATGACATGGTCCCACCAATCTATTTTCTCTAGACTATTTATTATTTTCCTTCCCCTCTTAAAACCTAAAGCAACGTTACAGAAGGAAAAAGAGGTAAGAAAAAAAAAAAGCAAAAAAAAAAGCTCCCCAGGAAATTGTTCTAATAAAAAAATGATTATACTTCATGGTGTGGCCTTGCTGCTCTCTACAGCTGTTGCAAACAAAACCGGTGCGGCGTTGAGCTGTCAGGACCAAGGCACCATACATGAGATGCACACGTGTAGTCCAGGCAGCCCAGATGCGCTGGCACGGGGAGGGCAGGCGCTGGGGAGCGGAGAGATGGAGGCACCGGCCGAGGCTGCACCCACGGGCACCGGCAGCATCCCCAGCACTGCCGGCACCCGAGCCAGGAACTTATTTGTTTGGATCTGAGGCTGCGATAGGCAAACCCTGAGGCATTTCAGCATTGCAGCTCCCACCCGGCCGCTGCTGCTGGAGAGAGGCAGGTCCCTCCACTGCCCAAGCACGTCCAGATGCTTGTGAACCGCGCTCTCACCAGCCCCATAGGAAATACGACCAAAATATCACTCTGATGAGTAAAAGCCCCTCAGCTGGGAGCACTTTTCTAATGAGATTTCCAACACCAGCTGGGAAGCAGCTGGCTGGCCAGGGTGTTTGTAAGGCTGCTGCGGCAGGCAGCTCCCGCCTGTGCAGCTCTGGGGATGTGCTTTACGCTGCAGCCACTGCAGGATGTGAAGCAGAAGAGCCCCCGGCCACCTCCCCAGATGCAGGTCCATCCCACATCGTTTATGTTTTCAGCTGCATTTTTAAAGCACGGCTGGTTTCTCTGTTGATACACTGCCCAGTGACTGTGCAGCTCCTATTGGGAAGGTCTGGGGAGTCCACAGAAGCTGGGTAAGATGGCCCAGCACACACAGGAGCACTGGGACCAGACTTGATACTGGTGCAAGCAAGGCGATCCCACTGGTCTGGGCTTTTACAGTCCAAGAGGACGAGTGAATGGTACCTGCTCAGCCTCGGCAGCGGACACTTGTCCCTGGTCGCCCAGCCCACCATCCTCCTCGTGGCCAACAACGTGGCCATGAAGTATCAAAACTCTTGAAGTAATGGCTAGACCTTTCAGCATTAAGCCAAGGGACAGCACTGACATTTTTTAAATAGCCCTGAGGCAAACAGGGCTGCTTGCTTCTTGTTTCAGGCTGGCTACATACTCGGACTTATGACAACACACTGATTTATACTGGGATCACCGTGTTCTTCCCCACCACAAAAGCCTGGTTGCCTTTCATCTTCTGCCTTCCTTTAAACAAGTGGAACAATAAAAGCTTAAATTCTGCAATGCAGCTTCTGCAATCATTTCACAAGTGATCCTTTCCAGCAATTCAAGCAGCTGCATCCTCTCATCATCCAGAGGCTCTCAAATACCTGAGCAAGAAGACCATGTACCACGGGGGCTTGGTATTCCCTGAGGAACAGCCCAGGCCTTCACAGTTCTGGTGTTGACCTCGGAGCACCAACCACCGCCAGCTCTTGGCACCAGGTTTAGGGCCACGGACTACAGGGGCAATGCAATAATCACAGCCCTTCTGCCTGCTTCACCCAGCAGTCAGCAAGCGACTCCTGCGGAGGGAGGCCAGGGCACAGAGGGCAGAAGCAGCAGCTCCTCGCCCATCCCTGGCTGGAGCAGAGGGAGCGGGGCTGGCCTGTCAGGGCTCAACCCAGACACTTCAACTCACCATTCCCTCCCTGGAACAAGAGGGGTCCAGCCTTGGCCCCTCATCCAAGTTGACACCATTTACACTTTCCAAAGGTCCTTGAAGGGCTCAGAGCAAAGCATGCAGTGAGCAAGCACGGTGTAACCAGCCTGTGCAGGTACTTGTAAATTAGGAGACAAAAAAACCCACAGTTGTCTCAGGACATTGTCCCCTGAAGTGGAGACAAAGCTCCCTTTCCTGGAATGGCAGGCATGTGTCTTTTCTGGGGAAAGAGGATCTGTCTCCTTGCTCTGCTTCCAGCGACCGAGGTCCCAGAGGGCAGGACGTGCCGTGCATGAGAACAGCACACGTTCTGCTCGGCACAGCGCGCTGGGACTGTCCCCCACTGCAGTGAGGAAAACAACTCAAGGCAGCTCCATTTTTGACTCAGGAAGATTCATATTTAAGGCAGGACAATTTTTTGAACTGGTTGTTACATGTCTCTGCAGTTCCTGCTCCCAGTGCGAAGGAGAAGCTCCATGTACCATCAGCAATTTGTCCAACTCCAGAGGAGTATCAGAGTCCAAGTACAATGAATCAATCTCTCCAATTAAATGTAAGTTTATCTGGGGGCGGGGGGTACTGTCTACCCCCAGCCCAGGGCAGGCCGGCCAGGGAAGCCGGCAGCAGGCTCAGCCTGGAGCAGGGCTCCCCGTACCGTCTGCTGTATCCGACTGCCCTCTACCCGACGGCGCGGGACGAACAGCGTGCGGCTCGCTCAGCAACCTGACCGAATCCCACCCCTCGCAAAGCAGTGCCATCAGTTATAAAAAATAAGAAGAAATGCATCCAGTCTTGAGGACATACCCTCTTTAGTTTCTCAAGACTCATGCCACAATGCCCCGAGTAAGGAAAATGTGCCATTGCAAATGTTTATAACATCTGATTTAATGTTACGCAGCTTCTCCCAGCCATAAACCAGAACAAATACTCCCAAGATTTATTACATCCTTCCCTCCAGGGCCTTAAGCAATTGTACTTGATTAATTCAGCAGTTAAACAGAACCAAGCAGAAGCATGATAATTTTGCATCCAGGATTCCTAAGACGCATACTGTTTTCCACAAGGATTTAGGTCTAAAACCAGGAAGATGAGTCTCTAAATATGCTCTTATCCATTTGCATGGGATAACAACACGCACCGGATGTTTTCTCCTTGCAGAGAGATGCTGAGCTAAGTTTCTTCTTGCTTCCTGACATTAAGAATTACTCCTCACTTTTTGTAGCAGTAAATAGCTGTTCCTCAGCTTACATTCTGGATAGGACAAGTATTCTCACTGCCTTACTGCAGTGTCATTTTAAGTGATAGAAACATTTCTTCAGTACCATTGTTAACAGGAGCGAGACCTTCTGGTGCATTTCTCCTGTAAACATCTCTTTGGGGAGTTCAAGATCTCCTGCAAGCAGAGTAGAAGAAACTTCCCTTTGCCCCAACCCCACGCACAAATACCCAGATTTGCCTCAATTCTGCTTCCTTGCAAATCTATAAAAAAGTTTTGAAAGCTCATTATTTCCTTTCTCTGCATGAATTCCTTACAGCAAAGTCTCCATGAGGAGAGACTCGGTTGTGAAGGTAGCACACCGGTGTCAGAGATCGGTAGAGTGACAGGCAGTTTGCCTCCAGAAAGGGACCGGAAAAAACAGAGACCAAGAGTTTCTTACACATTTCCTCGGGACTTCTCAGAGCAGGCCTATCCACATGACAAGAACTCTTCAAATGCTAGCTAGAAAACATGAACAGGAGCTGGAAGAAAGCAGGTAGCCTTTCTGTTTCATAGCTTCTTCCAGGGTTCCATTCTGCCCCCCGAGAGACCCGCGTGCCCAAGGAAGGGTGTAAGCCAAGGAAGAAAGCACATCTGCCTTTTGCATATAGTTAATGAATTCATGGAAGCAGAACCTGAATGGAGCACTTCTGGACAGCGTATCGGCTTTGAAGTGCTGGAGCAATTGAAAATAGCAAGCCTACTTTATACCATCACTGCAGGGAGCAGGGGGTACTGAATAGGGTGTACTTCAGTTAACTATAATGCACAGAATTTATTGCAAATTAAACTGTTTACTGTACAAGGCAATTTGCAAGTACTGTCAGGCTCACAAGGTTTTTTACTGTTGATTTTTCAAGTATTAAAAAACCATCAAAACAATATTAATTGAATGCTCCCTATGCCCTTCCATATCCTCAAAGACATTTACACATCTTCAAGTAATCGAGAAAAATGACCTAGATTGCATCTGATGGGTCATTACTGTTCTACAATACCCACTGGAAAACGCATGTTAAGAGCGGTTTGACAATAATGTATTTGAAGCTACACAAAAAATTGTGGAGTGTATAGACTAGTGCTTCAATTGATTTGAAATATGGTCTAGCATTTGTCTTGGCTGCATTAACAAGGTCTGTTTTACCAATACATTTGTATTTATGATGACTAAGGGCAGATTATAGTTGTTAAAATTTGTCCTCCTGACATGAAAACACTCCTTTGTCATTAATACATTTTGTAGTATAAACTATGATGTCAGGTCAATGTAAAGGGTAAAAACTTTCCTAAAGTATGCACACATCATTTTTTTTAAAGCTATTGAGCCTAATGGAATAACAAAGGTCATAATAACAAACCATTACAGCTTTGGTCTTGGCAACTATGTCCACAGAAGAATCCTCCAAGAAACAATCATCATTTCTCCAATGTTATGGCATTAGGACGACAGGAATGGTTCACAAATGAGTCATGTGAGCCCAGAAACGCAGTAGCTATGTGAAAGCTGAGCAATCAATTATTCATTTGTTTACCGAGAGCTTTCTCAGCTGACATTAACCAGAACTTCTTAAAAAGAAGAACTTTACAGCTGTCCTTGGCTGTCCCACGAGGCTGTGCTCAGAGGCTGAAAAGATTGCTTAATTTCTCTGTAAGTAATCTGGTATTTTTATTGAAATAAACAACAACATATGGACTAATTAACTGGGTTCAACCTGAGACCCAGCAGGTGTCAAAATATCAAAGACCCAGGGCCGGGGTGATGATAAGATGGGAGACCAGGGCAGGGAAGAGGACGTTCAAACAATCAAAATCTAGCTCTTGCTCAAAATTCAGTACATGAAATCCCAAGTAAGCTTTCCTGTACATGGTGTATTGAGGATATGTATACACATTTTGGTCACATTAATACGCATAATTAATCTGCTTTAATGGATTAAATTACATTTTTTCTCACTTTGTAGTGATTGTTTACCCTAAACCCTAACAAAGTTGTTACATTGAAATCTTTTTCAACTACAAATGAGTAAGATTTTAAGAGTTTTAAATATCACACCTTCAACTCTTCTTAATCTATTGCTCTTTTTGCCTTTTTTGGTTTGAAAGACCCATCCAAACCAGGGAAAACTGCCATACAAAAGGAACTGAGAAAATCTGGACACAAACACAGTGTAATCAAGTGCAAAGCAAGCACATAAAAAGAGCTGATCTGAGTGGAGCTAATTTTTTTTTTTTAAACAGTTTTCTCTACATGATAAAGCTGATGAGGAACACTAAAGCCTAGGATAACTGCAGACAGCAGAAAAATGTTTATACGTGGGACTCCACAGAATTACATCTGAATGCCATTAATATTTCCAGATGAAACAAAACTGAGAAAAACCTGAAATAGTAAAATCTTTCATGCTGACATTCCCGTTGCGTTCAGGCTAGATTCTCAAGATGCCATCTGTGATACCAAAAAGAAGTGATTACAGAGTTGGAGATTTTGGTTCTTTCAGAATTGCTAGCAAATGAAAAATCCTACCTTAACCTTTTGACATTTACCCTAGTCAATAAGCCTCAGTTTAATTTTGTTTTCTTTTTCAGACTGAATGCAAAAAATGTGTGCATACTTTAGGAAACATTTCACCCTTTACATTGACCTGCATCTACTTCTAGAAAAAAGGGCAGTAAAAACTACAGTTTTAACAGCATACCTTTAAAAAGCTTGTTATATTTCTAGGGTTCTGGCAAGAAGAGAGTCCAACAGGATTTGAGAGGTGGTGTGGCACTGCTGTGAAATCCACCCACTGAAAAGTCTCACTTTTTGTATGCTTTTTAAGCACTTCTAAAGAGGCTTTACCTACCCATCCTGTGCATGGTTCTTGAACCCACTGTCCCTCCTCCATCATTTCTAAAAACCACCAAATAAAACCAGCAAACCCTAGCACTTACTGGAAGAACAACTGGGATTGCTAGAGTGCCTCGCTAGCCAGGAAAGGCTTGGAGGGGACCCAGGAGTCCTACTTTTACTTCTTTCCCTGATTATGCTTAAAGATACTGACACTTCAGATAGTTTATTACTAAGCACAGCTCCATCTGCTTTATGAGGAAAGTGAGTATCAATCCACCCATGTCAGAGATAAAATACAGGAGGCTCAGAAAGGCTGCGCAGGGTCACTTTAGGCAGAGCTAGGAACAGAATCCCTGTCTAAACAAAAGTCGCGTCCATTTCGCTCCACTATTCTCCTCCAAATGATTATGCCAGTTCTGTAAGCTATAGGCTCCCTATAGGTAAAATGCCATCTATCTACTTTCACTAACAGACAAATGAAGAGATAAGCATTAACAAAACAAAAAGCGAACGAGAGTATCAGCTCTTCTGCATTAGCCACTGCAAAGAGGAAGTTCAGGAGAACAGGGAAATCCTGATTCCTTTCATGCAGCTACAGCCAGAAAACAGATGGATAAAGTGTGCATCACCACCCTTCCAATACATTTATCTCTATCACCATGAGCTACTTCTCAAGACACTGAACCATCTAATACAAAAGTCTGTGTAGAAGAAATCTAGTCAATGTTGCTTTTGACAGACATACCTCTCAAAGCAATCACTGCTTCTTTCAAGTGCGTGACTGTCACCTGAGAATTGTGGTTTGGTTTGGGTTGTTTTTTGTGGCTGCATACATGAGTTTAGGGATGGAGGTGTACAAAACACATACAACATAAAGACCAGGAGCTGATCAAAATGAAAGCTCATAATATGAAGTCATGTATATCTAGACTCCTTTTTTTAAAAAAAAAATCTGATTTAAACAAGCTTTTTAGCATTTCAGTTAATTTGGGCTCTTATACGTGAAATGCACTACAAATATACACATTTATTGGAAACACTGTTCATTTACACAAGGTCTGAGCTGCTTATTCAGATCAAAGAATGAAGCAGTCATGAGTAAAAAGTGAGAGTGATCACTCACAAAATGTTGAGCCTCCCCAAGTCACATACCCTCAAAAGTCTCCACCTTTTGAATATTTGAGTCCCATATATTACAGTCCCATCTGCAACAGATAGTATACCATTTTATGCAGTTAGGTGGATAATTGATCCCATATATTAATTAATTTTCAATGGTAATAATGACTAGACCATATTATTTCTAATATAATTCCAATAAGTTAATGGAACCCAATAATGCTACACTAATGTAGCTACACTACATGACGGTCAAATTGCTACCTTCACTTTCTTTTCCTAAAAAGGCTGACTGGGGGCAATGTAGATGAAATCATATTTTGATTTATTTCACCTTCCCATACCCACTTTTGTCCCAGATGATTAAACCTCCCTGGTACTCCGACCACGCTCTTTTCGAGCAGCCCGGTTCAGGAAAGGGCTGACTATACGTGGCACATCAGCGATACGGCGGTAGACAACTGCTGCCCCAACATATTCTTAATTTCTGGAAACTGGCACTGACACCCACACCTGCTACCACACTGCGTGCTGGTTCTGACTTTGCGAGATCCTAAGTCTGTGGCCTCAGCATGAAGCCTAATTTTGAATTTCTTTCTCAGAACAGTTTCCAGCCCCGTTTTTGATAAAAGCTGATCCTGTAGCAGAATCACTAGATTTCAAACACTGACATAGCATTTCTTGTGTAAATATCCTGTTACTAAATCACGCTGCCTTTTCCCTCCTTTCTCCTGCACATGGTTGCGCTCACAGATAGAGCCACGTTTCTTGCTTTAGGGTCTTACAAACAGGCAGCGATGGGCAGGCTGTGGGAGGGCGCATCTCCTTTCAGAGCTTGCGCAGAGGAGCAGCAAGCTCCAGCACACCAGGCCGTGCCCGAAGATCTGCTCAGCACCACTAAGAGGGCAGCAGAGCCCAGCGCTGTGGTACTTGCTCTCCGTCACCTTAGCACTTACCAGAGTATCTGTCCCTTTAGGAAAAGCATATGGAAACGAGGTCTTGTTGAAGTCAACGGGATCCTGAGCAAGAATTATCCATTACCAGCTACGGTAACTCCTGGGTGTTATTGGGAAAGAGAGCAAAGGCAAGGAACAACCACATGAACACCAGTGAGCAAAGACAAAGTAAAACCACAAGGACAGATTAGCGTAGGGAGAGCAGACAGGTGGTGAGGAAAGCAAATGAATAAATACTGCTGCAATACAGATAGCGATGCTCATGATGAAATGACTTGCCACAGCCATTTTACAGTATTCCTTCTGCTTGACAGTATTTTTTCAGGACATTGTCCAAGCTATAATGGCATAGAAAAGAAATCAAAGCCATCCCATCCCTCTCATCTAACCCAACTGTGTTCTAGTTGCACTGGTCTACCAGAAAAAGTACAGTAAACCAGAACTGTCTTCCTTGTCCTATTCCTTCCGCCTCATTACTCTGCTGATCAGATAAAACATATCGTCCAAGATATACTTCATATTCATTTCAGGACTATTGTTCTGCTAGAAGGGGTAAGCTCATGCTGTAAAGAAAACTTGAAGATCGAGCATCAATATATCACCTGGTGACATGACAGGAAAGAATAAAGTTTAGCAAGTCATGAGATCTGTATAGGGATAATATTTTTCCAGCGGTCTATGTGATGCAAAACCAAAATCAGAAGGGAATATGGTAGTTATTTCAGAAAAAAATATTGTCAGATAGCTGAAAGAGAAAGTGTATTGTCTTGCTCAGTTTGTAAGTGGGAGCCTGGATTCCTCCCACCCAACTCCAGGTACCAGATTGTCTTTGCTTTCTTCATAGTTAGGAGAGAGACAGAGGCATCTCTTGAGGGTGGCTTGGCCCCGCTAACTCCCGACTCCTCTGCTGGACCCTGCCGCTAGGTGGGAAGTTCTCAGGAAGGCCTCTCCACACTGAAATGCATCTCCAAGCAGCCGATGCTTTAAGAAAGACCTTCACTGGAAGTGAAACCAGTCTGTTGAGATGATTCAGAGAACGGTTATTTAAGTTGTGCCTCAAGTACCAGTAAAAATTAAACTCACTGACAGAAAAGCAGAAACACAGTTTCTAAAGTACAGTTCTAAGACTTTTCTTCCCACAGCGACGAAAGAGGGCAAAATATATTGCAGTATAATGTACTTACAGTGCCTGTTTGTGGATATGTAAAGCTCTACTTTCTCTCCCAGGTCATCATTAGAAACCCTCCAGTTGGTACCAAAAGAGCTGGGTGCTTTCTGGATTTGCAGGGAGCAGAGAAGTGTATTTGGGAGAATTTGTAAGGCTACACGTTGCCTAATACGGGTGGCCTCTGTCACCATTTTTATTATACATTTTTCTTAGGGTTCAGCAAGTGAATTAAAATGCTGTAAAATAAGGAAAGCACATAAAACCTTAAACCAGTAAAGGCCTGATCCTCTATCCATTGAAAATGATGGCAAAACTTCCACTGACACATGGGCAGGCAAATGCACAGTAAAACAAACAGTGGTGTGCTTGTGGACAGCCCACAAGCAACACACGGGGAGAGGGAGATCTCTCCCAAGATCCCAGCCGAAAGAGTTGCATTTCCAGTAATACCAAAACACCTGAACAG
Source organism: Nipponia nippon (assembly GCF_047370975.1). NCBI lineage: Eukaryota > Metazoa > Chordata > Aves > Pelecaniformes > Threskiornithidae > Nipponia > Nipponia nippon. Next base: position 21,555,535 of record NW_028262358.1, read on the forward strand.
AAAGGGGAGCAAAGCAAAGCTCCCTGAAACGTTCAGCCAAGGGTGATTCGAGCTCCAGTAATAGCAACAGAGTCCTGACAGGTGAGCAACAGCAACTCTATTCAAATGTGGTTTTAAAGCATATTTATACTTTATCAGTGATTTAAGATCTTAACTTTTGTATTTATTTAAAAAGCAGCAGCACTGTCAAGCAGCTGACAGTAAGAGTAAAATGCAGCTTTACTTCTTGAACATCTGGAAAAGGATAGGGGTAGAAGAATAGTTTGCTGACAACTGTAGAGCTAGCACAGATTTAGGACCCAGTGTTGCCAAATGCAAAGCGTCTCGAGGCAAGAGTGAAGGATCCTCAGCTGGATCTGTCCTCCGGGATGCAGCAAAGGACATCAGTCCCTCAAATTAATGATTCCCTTTCCTGGAAACCTACACTTTGTTATATTTATGGGAGCTTAAAGTTCATGCACAGTCCTAAGACAGGCTAGAGAGCTCATGCTGAATTCTTTTATGTGCGAGAAGTTTATGAGTTTTGTAAGATGGTCAAAAACGGGCAGAGTATTGAAATCCCTTATAGACACAGTGCTCATGTATCCACACAGACGTCCTAGTGAGCAGGTACACGGCAGCAGACCGCATCAGGACTTCTTGGCTGTGGACTTCAGCTGGAACAGGTCTTGCAGCAAAAGTGCTACGTTTCCAGTGCTCCATTTTTGTACATAAATAACATGGTAACAAAAACAGGGATACTCCTGTGTGGAAAGTTTCAGTCTAAACAGCTTACACAAAAAACAGAGCTCTGAAGAAGCAGCAACACAAATCCCTGCAGTATTGTTCAACAAAAACATCTTGAAGAAAAGAGAAAGGCAAAGATCATCTGTAGCACACTGAGATCTCAAGTCAAATCCTACTCGCCTTATTCAGGTGAAATGACTCTTCAGTTTCAGGTCTCACTCTTGAATATGCTGGGTGTATGGCTTCTTAGGGCTTACAAACCCTTCACTTTAACAGTTCAAAGAAGATAACTAAAAATGCCAGTGATTAAAGCTGTGTGTATTCAAATGAAGAGCTACTGAAATGTGGAACATGTCAGGAACCACAAAAAGAACACAAATAAGGAATGAGTCACTCTAAAAGCAATTTCCAGTGGAAACTGAGGGTGAAAATGTACCATATTGTGCTGTGAGTTTGACAAGTATAAATGAAAACTGAAGTGAAACCATGCAGGTTTGTTGTGCTCTCTGGATATGAGAGGCTCATTAAGCTTTTCATTGTGTCCACAGATTACGTATGCCCTAGGTTAGCTTTTTTTGGTTTGCTTTGTTTTTCCCAGAAGGTGCAAGCAGAGTTCAATAACAATCTAAATCACTCTTAGGCTGTCTAGTCTTTGTACAGAGTCTTCTATGCGAAGTTACTTATTCCAGCATAGGCAGGAATTAGCATTCGTTTTTAATGACTTAAAATGCCAGATCTATAATGTAAGCGGCTGAACCCATAGGCTGCAATGTTTTAAACTCCTTTCCAGGTCCTGCCCACTGTGCCATACCTATGCACACATTTTCCTTACATCCCCCAAAGACCACTTCTGTTTGGGAGAGTGCATCAGCACAGGCTAACGTGTTTTTATAAGCAGGGAAGAGGGAGGTCGTAACATGTCTATGCTTTGGAGAGGACATCAACGACTGTAGGTGCTGCACTTGCACATACAGAAAGAATTTACAGACTAAAGTAGCAATGCAAAAGAAACAGAACAAGGGGGCGGAAAGGACTGTGATAAATCATCCGATTTAATCCCTACCCTAAGGCAGGATCGGCTACTATGTTATTTCAGGGCAAGGTTTGTCCAACTTGTCCTTAAAGATCTCCAATAGCAAAGCCTCTCCTCATGCCTGCACAATCCGGTCCAGCTTCTCCCCCTCTTTTCCACTCAGAAAGGCTTTCCCGATGCCTAACCTGAGCTCTGCCGCTCAGCTACCCACAAACTGAGTGCTGCCGTCCATACAGGTCTGCTCAAATCCTATCTGTTTATGAAGGCAGACTGCTTAGGCTGCAGTAAAATTAGGAAGATAGGATGCCTCGCAGAGAAGCCATTCCTGTTCCAGCAGGCAGCATTAAATCCTGGATGAGCCTTTTGCCCTCGTCCTCGAAGGAGCGAAATGCAATTTTGCCTCCATTGCAGAGCAGCTGTGGATCAGCCCTGGCTACCCGCGATGATAACACACCATTATCACCAGCCTTCGCTTCAGAAAAGGAGACAACTACAACCCGTACCTCAAGGGAAGAGGAGCTAAAGGTGTCTCTACCTCACAAAGCCAGGCACAGGACAAAAACACTCCCTCTGGCACCAACCCAAGCTCCTCACAGCACAGCCGAGCACCAAGCAGAGATAGTCCTCAGCAGGATTCATGTGTTACCTCCATTCTGGATTCAACCTAGCAAAGCCCTGGGTGCCAGCCTTCACCCACTGCTGCCATGGAGTCCCTTGGCCCGCAACCACCATGGGGCTTCCAGACCCGGGTTACGTGCGGTCTGCCTGCCGGGGGCTCCTGGACGCCGCAGGCTCACTGCGCACGCTCTGCGCGGCACGCGCGGGCTCCTGCCTGCCTCTGAGAAACGCCTGGCAGCCCTCCCGGAGCCACCGCTTTCTGACTGCGAAATGCTGGCAGCAGCCCACTGTCATTATCAGAGCATTTCACCTCTCGTGTTTCACTCTGCTCCTCTCCGAGAAAGAGAGGACGATTATCCATTCCCCTTGGGGTTTGTAAGAAGCCCGAAGCCTGCCAGGTGCTGAAATAACACGCCCGAGGTGCTGCAAGCCCTTCGCGGGGTGGCCACCAGAGTATTTTACAAGTGACTCCTGGCTCTAATTCAGAAGTGGTTTCCTGCTCTGCCAGTTGGCTGCAGAAACAACACTCAACAACATTTTCACGAGCTTGTTACCACCGAGATAAAAAACAAGAGAGACTGGAGACTGTCGGTGCCCTCCACCACCCACCAGTGCCACCTCCGTGTCACACAGCGACCGCAGCACTGCCGGGCACCAATGCGAAGCAGGCCGGTGCCCGGGGCTGAGCCGCAGCACCCTGGTGCTTGGAGGAGGGATTTCCCTAGTGCTCTTCCAAAATGTAGTGGAAGTGCAACGTTGGTTTTTTTTTTGTAACACACGAAGAGTGCTTTTTTCCATTTGTTCTGATCCATCAAAAGGATGTTAAAAGAATGATGTTAAAAATACTGAATTTCTGGCCAAAAGGAAGGCATATGAGAAGGAAAACCATTTCCAAGAATCCGTGTTCTGGAAAACAGGAGCTCCTTCTCCCCTGCTTGCCAGTACCGCACACCCCAGGAATGCCATTATCACAGCACCCTCACTCAGGGTGTGCTGCCCAGTCATTACATGCCCATGTGTTCACAGAGAGCTTCTTGGTTATTTCAGCTATTCACATGTCAATTCAGCAATAGTAGGCTACAACAGATAAATCCCACCCTAACTTTAGAAAAGACTCCCTGAAAGAACTGCTTTGTTGAATGAAGCATCATTTCTGCGATGTCACTTACGCCTGCCTTGAAAGGGGCTCCCAGGGATTTCCTTTCCAGCTGACTGTTTTCCCACTTATTTAGTCCCTGTTGCAGAATTTGCGAGGGCATCTTAAAGCAGAGAAGCAGCTTGCAAGATTTTGCCTAACAAACATAGTTATTCCTTCTCAGAGCCCGACAGCGTGCACAGCACCTTCAAGAAGCTGATCTGTGCGAAACCTTCATATGTTTATTGTCACCCTTGTGTTCCTGCCCAGCTTGGGCTTGTCCCATGCAACCGATGGAAGGCTCCCTAAAGCACAGGCTGCTGTTCAGCCATGCCACTGGCAGGGACTGGTTCCAGCCACAGATGTAACCGAAACAAAAATAATCATGCACAAAACTTCAGTTGGGACAGGTTTGAAAAGAGAATCTCCGTCAGTTAGTTATTTCTTGGCACTGCTGATTGCCAAGACTTTGAATTTCAATATGGGGTGAAGATTCAAAACAGAGAAGCAGAACTCCTGACACCAATAGGATTAGACATGAATACATTCACTCTAACCCAATAAGACTGAGATGTCCTATATCCCAAATTGATTTTGCATCTTTCTTTCTCAGTATATCATCTTCAAGAGGTTAGACATTTGGCATGCATCTACGGAAAAGCCAGCTGATACATTAATCAAAAGCTTCTGCGACAGTACAGGCACAATCAACATGTAGGAAAGCGTATCGCACTGGAAAAAAACACATGTCCCAGCACAGTGCACCTAAGAGATCACTTGGAAAAGACAGATAGCGAAAGATTTACTGAAGTTGCAAAACCAAGATAAGCAACATTATTCTCCAGAGAAGGCCAGAACAGCCTTCAGCAGAGAGTACTTCCCAGTCACAGCAAAAGCTAAAGCAGACTACGTGCTGCAGTTGGTCACTAACACACACACAAGGCTGGTTTCCAGTTCCACTGGATACCTCAGGGGATGCCATTGAAGCCATCCAGCACGCAGAGGCTTATTTCATAAGGCTGCATAGATGTGCACACGTTGGAGCTGCCATCGGCTCCGCGGCACGGGGGAGGCTGCAGGGTCAGTTCCCTACCTCCCTGCACAGTTCCCTCACAGAGGCTGCCGGTGCAGTTGGTGAAAACCCTGGCTCACCCCAGCCTTACAGACACCCTATAAAGTGCATATACCTGCGATGCAGCCAGGTGCACCCCACCACATGCTGGAGGTTAGTGTTTTCAGGACGGGGCTGCCTTTATGACCATGCACCGGTCTCTCTAGGAACCTGCTGAGCACACTGGGGTAAAATGTGGAAGCCCAGGAGCAACGTCGAGGGTACTACGTTCTCACAGAACTTGCCCTTATGCAGCTGAAACATTATCCCCTGGGCCTTGACAAACAAAAATCCCAAACTATTTACCATTCTAATGAATTATGATAGTTGTTCTCCCTTTCTTTCCCCTGACTTGACTACACACTAAGGTGAGCAGAGAGTCCCAATGCCATCCCATCACCCGCTTCCCATCCAGCTGTACTACACCCCAAAAGGCTACACAAGCACCTGGACTAAGAGCCACTGTAAGTCTAGGAAAAATGTTCAACCTGGAGAAAAGGTGACCAAGTACCCAAATACACTAAGGGATGCACCATCTGTATGATAGAGAGGGACTTAAAGTGCAGCAGGGAGCACCGAAGCTGGACATTTAGAAAACGCTCCCTCTAAGGTCCCTTACATAAGGTCATTTTCCAGTCGCTAAAGATGGAGAAAGAAAGGAGAAAGAAAACTAAGCCAAGAATAAATAAATAAATAAATGAATAAATAAGAGAATTTTTAAAGGTTCAAAAGTTAATTATCACAACTTCATCTAGGGCTGGGACACTACATACCATCTTGCTTTATTCCACTGATGCCAGGAGACTTTTAGTTCAGAGGACACACCAAAAGTGATGCCTCCCTTTTTCAGTGGAAACCTGCCAGGGAAGAAAACAAAAAATCCATGCATGTATCTGTAATAGGTTGTGGTGAGCATGAAACAAGAATAGCAAGCCAGGGAACCCTCACATTTTGCAGGAATGGAGCTTCCATTCCCTTACACAAGTTAAATATGTAATTCAAAAGGATTTTCTCATGAGAAAAAGTAAGCAATCAGGAATGGAAATAAAGTGGTCAGAGCCAATTATCTTGCCAACTTGAGATGCCTTCAGACATGTGTTTGGGGCAGGGGAGCCTCGCAAAACAAAATATTTGAGTATAAATGCAAACCACACCATTTTGAAACAAAGGTTGATTTCTTATACATTCAAGGATAAATATGCATACGTACGTACATATATATACACATAGACACACACACTCTTAAAATAAACAGCTGACTACTGCACAGGTTGAAGAGTGAAGGAAATGCAATGTCCATAGTGCACTACCCCGTAACGGAAGCGAGAAAGGACAGGAGGAATTGAATTGATTGAAAACGCATATGTATTGTGTGATTTTTGTGGAGAATTTCTGAAGTCTATTATAAATACTGCACAATCTTTTTTTTTTAAAAGAATAAGCTTAGTATAAGTGTGGTTGTATTCAGACTCACCTGTGGGCATGCTGCCCCCTCTTTTAAATTTACATATCTTCATGTCTTCTAATCCAGCTCCAAATCCACTTTGACAGCTCCCTCTAGATGAATAGATAAAATACACTGACCTCTCCTACTCAAATTAACAGAGAATATATTAAATAGCATTTGTGGGAGACCCCTTCAGAACGGGCATGCCAGAGACACATACTTTATCCAAATCTATTCCATTTAAAAAGGGCAAACGATCCCAGGGGGACTGGGGAGGGCAGGAACTATCTGCGATGCTAATAGCTTTAAATATAGTCTATTTTCTTCAAACGTAGCTGGCATCCAATGTATTTATGTACATAGAAAGTTCAGTGGGGTAGGAACAGCTATTTTTGGGTTGCAAAAAGGTCAGAGGAATGCAAGACAAGCACTGGCGCTCCAAGGCTCTTGTAAGAATGCTAAACTTGACAGGGCTTTTTAGGAAAACACATTTTTAGTGAAGAAATGCTGGCAGATGGCTCCATAGTGATTGCACATATTAAGTAAAGGACTGCACTTGTTGATCAGCAATACAGCTTTTCTACTGCTTGGAGCTAAGGTGTTGGGAATCTTTTTCAAAACAAACAAACAAACAAACAAATCCCAGGTTTTTTTAGTTTTAGGGTTTGGGGGGGGGTTGTTTGTTTGTTTGTTTGTTTTTTGGGGCGGGGGGAGTGTGTTTCTTTTAAAGTTAAATGGAATCATATTTTAACATACCTGGGCAAATAAAGAAGTGATAATTTTCTATTGCCCTCTTGAAAAGCAAATGAAAAAAAAAAAAAAGCTTTAATGGCAGTGAATTACATAGTCAAGCTAAGTAACTAAGGCTTTGCGTGGAAATGAGATACCATGGGAAGAGGTGCGTACCAGGCTGCCCCTTTTTAGTTTGGAGTATAGTTGGAGTTCAGCCTCCTGTCCCTCATGGAGGAAACCTGCCGTCCAAAGCAGCCCCAGCTGGGACCTGCCTTGCACGCACCCTGCTCGCAGCTCCTGTGGCATCTGGGTCTTAGAAGCTCTCAGGCAGGGCCACGGACACCGAGGCCCCAGAGTATTTCCAACAGCACCAGAGTTGCAGGCACGCTTTGGAAGCACAGTGCTTCAGGCACACTGCTACCTCTAACCTCTCTGGTTGCAGGAGCTAACAAGGAGAATATTTAGCCATGCCATCCATGTTTGTGATTTCTCTACAGTTGGTAACTGAAACAGAATAAAGAGGGGAAAAGCACGCTAAGCTTTTAATTTACTCTAGCAGCTTTCCATTGCCTGCTGCACTGCCTGCGTTCCCTCAGGTCCAGCTGCATGTTCAGATTAAAGAAATCTGATGGACTTTGCTCTTGCTGGCAATCTTAAAATAAGTACACGTTGCTTATGTCTTCATGGATGCACAACACTGACTCCAGCACTGCTGCCACCACTTCCAAAGATAGACTCCACAAGGCTGAGCTGAGTCCAGAAGAGAAACCAAGCCAGGTTCTCAGCAGCACCACAGAAGTCCTAGCAAGCTGTTTAACCTGCATCTGCTCTCAGCATCCTCCAAGGGGCTGATAAATCACAGTGGCTTCCTGGAGCACAGCGGCTCCCAGAACAGGTCCTCCCAGAAGGCACAGCCAACACTGTCACCCTACTTAGCAGATGAAGAGTCTTGCAATGAGGGAGATCCCAGCTGACCACTTACACCGGTGTTTTGGTCACACATCATGGTAGTTTGCCCACGTAGAGAGCAGTTACACATAGGGTTGCATACAAGCGAGGTTCAGCATAGACCTTCTGCTCCATCAGACACAGTGCCCAGGAGCCTTCTCTTTTTTGAATTGGTTGTTGAAGGACTCAAGTTGCATGCCCTTGCATTTCAAGTAAACACAGCCTTTTCCTACAACCATTTCCAGGGCTGAGCAGATACTTTTCGTGGAAGTCTGAAAGGATCAGATATTTTTCCAGACTTTTTACAACTAAGTTTAGATTGATGGATCTATTTGGCTTCCTGGTGCCAGGAGTCAGAAAAATGAGAGAGGTTCCCACCCAAACTCTCCACGACGATGTACCACAGCCTTCTCTGTGGCTATGGTCTGCACGGGTAGAAGATAGTCTCTACTTGCTGTTTAGCTCAGGCTACAATTACTTGTGTTGTGATTTCCTGAAGTCAACGTGATGAGCTGTTGCCCATTGGGGAACGTGGCATTCCTCAGGCCAGGCTACAAGTGGCTGTGACGGGTATCGGGAGTTGATGCTACCCCACAACTAAGGCTCATTCTCAATCTGTCTGCAGAGAAATGCCTTGAGAACGTCCAACCACCCAGTTCCCTGCCTTGATTCACAGCGCCATCTCTTGCAGCTCCAGCCCTAACACACACCCTCCATAGACCTGAGCCTTGCTCGCCTCCTTTCCTCTTACAGCCATTCCTGTTCCCTGGTCTGCCTGACCAAGCAAACTGCCACTTGCCACGCTGACACCATCCCTCCCTTCGCTGTAGACAGGCACCTCCTCAGCTCTGTTTGCTTCATGGCTTCATGCCAGTCTCAGCTGTGGCAGATGATATTCACCTTCACCACAAGCTCGGTCCAAGCTTCATTGCTAGGCTTGACTGCCCACATCCTGGCTGTAACAATCCCAGACATGCATTTACCACCTCAGGAGCCAAAAGGTATTAACCCCTGCTTCACCAGCACTGACCAGTATCGCATGCTCCCACACAACACAGATGCAGTCACGCAGCAGCATCCAACACTCCCCTCTCCGCTGTGGGCATCTTCTTCACACACTGCCCACAAAGCAGCCTGGCTAGCAGGCAGGCATGGCACTCTTTCAAGATACTTGAAAAGGAACACCAATAAATAAAACTGAAGAAAATCAGAAGTACATCTGTAGGTGAAAACCCTTGTCTCACACCAGGAAAGTCAATACAAATGAAGATTCCGGCTCCAGAATCCAAATATTGTCACGTTGAGTAAGCAGATTTGTTTCAGAAAAGGCCCAGTCTCTGAAACCCTTACTGACTTCACCAGTGTCTCTGGGTAAAATGCAAAAATAATTACTAGTAACAGTGACATTCTAAATAGAGATTAACATTAACACAATGGCTATGTAAAATATGTAAAAACAGGAACCTTTATGAGGCATGAATGCTGCCTCTCCTCCAGCTGAAGAATGATACGTGTGGTTTTGATGCCTGCATTATTTTTTAAGAACCTTCTTTCCAAAAGAAACAAAGACTTTGCAAGTGTAGTCCTCAGCCCTGCAGCTGCCAAGTACAGGGAATTTCTTATGGATCTCAAAATGAGAATAAGGCAATTTAAGGTCCTAGAACAGACCCCACAAACAAACACCCCGTGGCAGCCCTTTTTGAAACCTTAGCCATTTGGAGTGGGAAGGGCCAGGAATCTCTTTCCTTCTTATGGAGAAGTGGAGCAATGCCTTTGGAAGGCTTTTTTTCTCCTTAAGATGCAGAAGCATGGATCTTTCTCTTGTTTGGGGGGAGCAGTCACGTACCCGCCTCAAATCTTAACAACCAGGAAATTTCTGCCTGCAAGAAGTGTCCTTCTCTCACACAATCTTCTGCAAGAATTATGTTGGTGCAGTAAGTGCTGTAAAACAAGTTTTGGCTTTCAGAGACCTGAAATAGGAAACATGACCTTGTGTTGACTTGAGTGTACTAAACTTTCCTACTGTCAAACCCATTTTTCCCTATTTTCATATGTCTGTGGAAAAAAAAAAGATAGTCTGTAAACATCTTTCTCATCATCTAGATCATACGGGTCATAAAATTCAGTCTGAAGACCACTTACATCTGATGGTTCTGCTCTCTTACACTTATAGCTTCCTCTGGTTAACTGCATATTTTCCGAAACTCAGAGGTAAGATTAAAAAAAATAATCATCACTGTTAATTATATATGATGTCCTGGAAACAGCAGCAGAAGTTAAATAGCGAAACAGAAAACAAAGAAAAAGGAAGATTCACAAATTTTACACCTTACAAGAGTTTGGATTCAACAGAAGTTTATACTTTTGATTTCTTCCTCTAGAGTTAAAAAAAGCAATTAACATTTTTAAGTACATAATTTAAAAAATAGTGTTTTATGATTGACACATTTTCAGTCAATTTCCTAAATGGCCTTAGCAAAATCAAATACAATTCCAACAGTTACAGCAGTTCAACATTTATATCAAGATATTTATATCGTAATGTTCATAAGTTATGCTCTCCACTTCCCAGAATGGCCCTCTTTCATCACATAATTGATTTAAGTGTCATTTGTGAAACGTGTTGTACTCAGACACATACCTGTTTTAGCATTCCAGCCAAATTCTCCTACGGGGCTTATACAGGGATAAGGCATTTTCTGAACAGGAATGCAGATGCAGTTTCTCATTGGAAAGACAGCCCCATTTCCAAATTAGCCCAATCAATGATAGCCTAATGAGAAGCAACATGATCTATACCACACAATTTGTTACGTAAATCCTAATGTGCTGCTAAAAGAATGGTGAAAAAATATGTTTGGCTAGAGGCAAAAATTCAACTCTCTTTCCTTCCGCTTCTTTGACTTAATGAAGAGACACACACTTAACTAATTGCTCTGGCAGGCCAGCAGGCTGTCTTTGCTTAATACCATTAGGAATTCCACAAGGTTTCAGCTTCTAATACTAAGGATCTTCAACATATGCTTTTTAAAACCGAACCTCAGGATTACTTTCCTTTTTAAAAGATGCCTTTTCTCTCACTTCCTCCCACCAGTTGCTGCATCAGGCATAACAACGCACAAATACGCAACGTGCAGTCCAAACTGGGCACTTGTTTGTCACAGGAAAACTTAATATTTACAGAGAACTCAGCTAACGAAAGGATATTCAGAGCAACTCTGAGTTCACAAATAATAGAAAACTACCTTCCCCATATGCCTGCTTCAGGCTCGCCACATATATCCATCTGAAAATTCCAGTTTCGTATTCACAACAGAAAACACAGAATCTAAACACCAAATTGGGTCATGATTTGTCCTTCTTCACACTTAATTAGATTCCTCTTTTTGTCTAGTTCAACACTCGTTCTAGATCTAGTAATCCATAACAAAGCAACAGGCAGCAAAGCATTTGAAAGATGGCTGGATTTTGTCTTGGAGTCCACTTTTTTTTTTTTAAATAATCATATAATATTTAAAGAAAAGATACTACTGCCATCATCCAACTAGTTTCCTCCCCTAACTGTTTTATGCAGTATAAAATATAGCAGAAAATGTAACTATCAGCTTCATATAAATGGCTGACACTTTCGTTAGAATAGGGGCAGGGGTGGGGGGCAACCAGATATCTAAGTGCGTAACCAGTAAGGATGTTAACATGCTCAGTCCAAAACTGCAGCTTCCCAAACATCTGCTTAGTAGCCTACTTTTCTGTAGTCAGAGATTCACTGAGCCAGAGAGGAACTGTGCATGAAGAAAGAGCCCTACAATATCGGCCTGGACATCAGCTGGAACGGTGCAGGCTCAGAATCAGATCACTCCCAACAGCTTTCCTCCCCCTCCAATGTGCGTAAAGTCTCTGATCCAGTGAACACTTAACTCTTTTAGTCAAACTGGAAGTTCTACTGATACGTTAGCAAGTGCATCACTGCTCTACAGCCTAGCTGTTAGGTATGCCTCACAGGAGAAAAAATTGATGGTTCAAACTCTTATCAAGCAGAGGTCATAAACTAAACGAACCCTCCCGTCTTACACATCACTAACCAGTGTTCCCACCTCTAGATCTGAGTAGCATTGAGTCAGCTCACAACCCTTCTCTTTCTGATATTGCTCCAAACTTGAAAGACAGCAGCAATCTTCAAGAAACGACTGCAGGATAAGAAACACTGCAAGAAAGTACCTCCAGACACAGACAGGGTGAGATGCTAAGGACCAAAGAACAGTGGAATCTAAGACAGAGCCTTGCCATCTGCACTCCCTGTTCACCTGTAAAGGCAGCTCTGTGACCAACATACTTTATGCTTGGCATGACTGTTTTTGTGATTCTTTATAGGCACTGAATGTATCTAATACATGACGCAAAGCCCTTGTACATAATTTTGGATTTCAGTACCGAGCTTGGCATCAAATTTTAGGAGGTGTGATACTCACAGTAGTGCTGTGAAGTCTGTCTTGAATTAGAGATTCTTCTATCACAACCTCCACAAGAACTAAAGATGTGGTTGCTACGGGCATGCTAGTAGATGACATGATTTTAAATGATTGGCACTTCATAGCCTCAAAGACCCCCCTGCACCTTACAAAGGAACACAGCATAGAAAATATTGCAAGGAATAAGAAAAAAGTTATGCTGGTGACCGTGTTCATGGGAAAACAATTTGTGTATCAAAAGTGAAAAGGCATCTTCTGATCAAAGTCTCTCTCATTACTGGACCATCTTGTACACAGGGTCTCCAACTTGAATCGTTCCAGTTTTGTCAACAGCAAAGTATCTTCCAAAGAGAGGGCTGGATTTGTGTATGTGTCGCTCAGACGGATCACATAAGCGGTAACTGCAAAGAGAGAGCACTTCTTTAGAATCAGTGGTAGCAAATTCTAAACATCAAAACTACAGTGATGAGAGAGAGGATATATGAATAGTGATGCCTTGTTTTGGTCACCATACTAGACTAAAAACTAAATAAATATTACAATTAAGAGAACCAAGCAGTTGAAATAGAGAAAAAAAGCCCGATTGTATTCACACGTCCGTGTATAAAACTCATACAAAAGACTTTATAAAAAGAAATGTTGCAAAGTTAGACCTTTAAATACTTTAAATACCTGTTACCCCAGACATTCACCCTAGCAGAGATGAAAGAGGCAGGGAATGTAAAGTTTGCAAGAAAGAAGAGAGAACTTCCTGAATTTTCTTACCATACAGAATTGCAGAAAGTAGAATGGAAGCCAATATACACAGACCTTTACACTGCATTATGTCCCACACATACTTCAAACCACTTTTAAAACACTAGTCTAACATCTGTTGGGATCTAGCCTAAATCCACTCTCACAGCCTAAGCAGCACTGGTATTTTTACAACCTTTTCAATGTTTCCAGGGGCTCCTTCCTGTCCAGGACCCCAGTGTCTGGGTTAACAGTTGTTAAAATACACCTGCAATGACAGACAGCACCAAATCAATAACAGCTTCTCATTATAAATCTCTATACATCTATATAAAATAACGGTCTCAGATGTTTACCTGGCACAACACACTGTCCCTTTCATCTCCACATCGCCAATAAGAATCTCCTCCCAGGTGTCCTGAGGGAAGGTAAGCATTATGCACAGATTAGTCATATCCACATGCAATCATTTTTCCAGGAGTGGCACAGTCATTCCTAGAAGAAGCGGTACCATTCCAGATGATCACCTTTACTTGCATCTTCAAAATAAGTACAATTATATTATGGTACTATTTTAATGAAAAACCCTACAGTCACTGCATTCATCCAATTCAGGACCCACTAGTAATTGTATCTGGAAAGAAAGATACACAAGTAATAAATCCCGTTCTGCAGCATGCACTTGTCCAAACCTAAAGCAAGCTTATTCTTACTGTACTTGTGATAATCTGATCTGTGACCTCTGGTAAGTCACCATTTTTGCAGAAAGGAAATTTTTAGTAGAAGAAAGTTTTCGCTTCTCATCTACACAAGCTTCCTATTGCAATCCTTCTTGGAAGACAAAAACCCATTCCCATTTTAGGAACTTCTTAGATTTGGGAAATTATCAGATCTATCCAGAGTGAATTATTTGGAAAAATGGCAATGTGACATAAAAACACTTAAAAGCCACCATCATCAGTTCACTTCATCACCAGATACCTTCCTAGATTGTTTTTTGAACTACCAGAATATCGTCAGAGATGCAGTGACAGACTGCAGTATTGCAAGGGTCGGTTTTACTCTTGTGCCAAAGGCTATAAAATATCACACTGTCAATTTACAAATTGTTCATTTGTATCACTAATTGATCAATTATAGCATGCATAGCCTTGCCTACTTTATACTTAAAGATGAGCTTTCAGTAGCAGCCTGTCATTTAAACACACTTATTTTATCCTTTGCCAAGCTAAGTAAGCATTGACAGACCTGTCTCCTCCCTCAATGTTTCACATGCACTGATGTGAGCGGAAACTGTACCTCTCTGGAATCCAGTCATAAAAATCACAGAATAGCAGCTTTCCTCATCCTTGTAGGCACCATCACACAAGGAAATTGAGTTACAAAGAAACACAACCACGCCTCCAAAAATACCTTTAAGAGAGTTATTTTACCTCCTCAAAAGCACTGCAATCTGTCACAAGAATATTTGGCCTGAAGTTCTCTATCTTAACTTTCTTTTCCATCCTGGAATTTAGATCTTCCAGTGAAGCTTCTGAGAGGATCAAGACTGGGCTACAGTCAGGATAGGCAACCTACATAAAAAAACACAAACAAATCCTAAGGCCACTGTAACAGCACGGGAGCAAAGTTACTGAACAGCAAAAGGACGGACATGTTGGAACCAGTGGTCACATATTAGCCTGACTGTTAGGCTGCTGCACTCGGGTTTTCATTTTCCTGGTAGCAGGTTAACAAGTAAAATAACATGCCCTTTCCTATTTCAGTAACCACAGCAAGTCTCATTTGTTTAAACTGTAAAATCAAACTTCCATCTACAGAATTAAACTAAAATTATATAAGCTACCACAACTTCTTACAAAATAATACTGTATGCATGTCCCAGACAGGTATTTGAGGTGTTACAGATGGAATTAAACTTAAAATGTTTTACTGATACACTAAGTTATGAAAGATACTTAAGACATTTATGGAACTGCTGAACTTACCTGGTTGGCAATAATCAACTAACTGGATTTTTCTATATAATAAACCTATCTTATCACAACACCAGAGGGAGTTTCACATACAGAACAGCAATACTAAATTGCAATTGTCCATTTGTCAGTCTAAGTTTGCCTGGAAGTGGGAGGGCTGCCATTTTAGCAAACAAGGACAATGACCAGTATTAAAAGAAAACTCCTATATATGCTAGTTCCTCATTAAAAAAAAAAAAAGAGAAATTTTGGCAAGAATTTTAGTGTATAGCCCTCCTCCTGCCCTTCTTTTATATTATCCTTCCCTCGCCCTTGTACATGCCTTTACAACCAGAAGAAGATGCGTGCTGAAGTAACTATACGAACAATTCTGCCCTCTTTTCATGCTAGGATTCCTGAATGTCACCCCTCCTAATCTGACAACCTTTTTGCTGAAACCTGGTCTTCTGTATTGGTCTCAGTATCCTTACATAATAAATGCATATGTATAAAAGTCCATAATTGAATATACCTTCTTCTCTTTGTGCAACAACAAGCAAAACACTGATGCCCTATAGATAATAACGTCACATCAGTAAGGCAAGGTACTCACAATCTGCGTTTACTTAAAAAGCTTACACAGATCAGGTACAGTTCAAACCGTCCTCACAAAAGAGAGCTGTTCAGACAAAAAGAAGGGCATCAACGGCTCCAACGATATGAAGACATCCGAGCACAGCATCTCCTTTCCCTACCTGCATTAACTTTCTCTAATATCACACCTTCAAGCCTCTTTCCACAGAAGGAGATGAAACCTCTGTAACCTTCTTTGGATTTTAATACCTAAGCTCACAACTATAGAGCCCTGGGTTAAGCATCGTTCCTTTAAACAAAATACAAGGTAACATAACCCGTATCAGTACACTCCTAGACCTAACAAGGGATAGGGAACGGAGGTTTTCTATGCAACACAGATTACACCATCAAAACATCTTTAAAGACGTAACGTTCTTCTATTCACTGAGGCACAAAAGGAATGCTATTCTGCAATGTAGTAGTTCCTCTTCAAGTATCAGTATCAGACCCTTTAGCTGTGAATGGTCAATAGCTTAGAACAGACTTAAAATAAAATTTAAGCAAGTCACCTCGTCATTGAAAAGGAGAATATTCATGTGGCTTAAGTACATGACCACACACCTTGCTCAGCTGGGCTGAATCACCAATGACGGAATGGGCATGTTTTGGTGGGTGGGTGGGAAATGGTTAAAAGAATGTACTTCTGAGAAAAAGAACATTCATTTACCTCATCTGTGGTTCGGAAAAGGTTTATTATGTCCTTTGACTTTCTTGGCACCATGGAGGGCTCAAAGTGCACCAGTCGATATGGCTCTGAGTTCAGGAAAGTGGTGATCCACTGAGCAACTTCATCTCCACAGTCCCTGCCTTGGATATCCAGTCCAAACACCCTGACGGATCACAAGACACATCAGCAAGTTAGTTGGAAAGCCGAAGGCTCAAGCATTCTTATTATTCAAAGGCAAACAACTTGTTTTAAAGTAGTAGCAAGATATAGTAAACAAACTGCCTGAATTATAACGAGGTGGAAGTTGGTTTCTGAATTTGACACAAGGATCATTCCCAGTGCGCAATCTCCTTATGGTCACCTTGTTTTGGAAGCTAAGTAACATGGACATGGCTGGACGATATCAGCTGGTGAAAGAATGAGCCATGAAATAGCCTTTAGGTGCCCAGAGCTAGCTGTCACATCAATGACCAGTAACAAACCCACTCATTTGCCATACTTTCAAGCAAAAAAACAGTCTACTCTTGCAGTTGCATGTGACTGCAACACCAAAAGATTTGCCCAGAAATCAACTGAAAGGTAATTAATTTCAGAAAATTAATGACAGTTTGAAAGGATGTGGTTAGTTACTGCAATTGACATTTACAAATGTTATTAACTGTTAATGTCCCCGATTGTTAAGGAAGCTTTCCTTCAGATTTTAGTGCTGTGAAAGTTTAGCCAGAGCTGAGTGAAACTCAAGCTCAAACTTAAGACACTGAGCTATTCTATAGGCTAAGAGAAGTTAAAAATTTATAATGGAAGCAAAGACCATGGTGCATAAAAAGTCACTGGCAGCAGAATACAAACAAGTTTACACAAGAAACACTTTCCTGGCAAGAAAAAGTAAACCTCATTCTTCCAATAAACTTCAACACCATCATGAATAGTTTTACCACTCTCTTCAAAGTAGCAATTTTGATCCAAATGCACTGCAGTTTCCTCTACCTCTACAACCATACTCGGGATAGCTTAAAGCATAGAGATACCCAGGCAGTCCACCTAGCCTGAGCCCAGCTCCTAGGAGCCCTCCTTTACTCATCTGGGGGAGAGATGAACCATCAGGGCGCTGACAGCAACATTCCTGCTCTGTTTGCTGGGACCCCTCTATCAACTCTGTGGCACAGGCTGGGACTAAATGCCATTGCCCCACACAGCATTCAACTGCCTTTCTCTTCCCTCCATTCTCTCAGTCCCTGTGTGCCTTCTGGCTAGCATGACAGAGGTGAGGGTCTTACAGCTTCCAACACTACCGTTTTCCACCCACAAAGCAGATCTATCTTAAGCAGTTGGTGATATAGGGATCCATGGAATACATCATGCAATTTAAGTATCACACCACATACAGACAAAGGGTACAAAGGACGAACACAGAGGCTTCTTAACCAGAGAGCTGTAAAAACCCTCTAGCATATTATTTGCACAAACAGAAACTGTGCCTACACAATGGCTTCAGTCCTACATTTGGCTCCCCAAAACACAGGATTTTTAAATATTCAAGTAAGATCTGGATCTGGACTCACCAGTTTTAAAGATCAGCATCTGCACAGTCTTTTGCAGTCAGACGCACTGTTGCATTGCCTTAGCTCCAAACTACTGGGCACGAGCCAGCACCAATCTGAAGGCATCGTGCTCGCCCAGTGGCAGAATAAATACAAGCCTGCGCGGAGGGCCTTGCCGGCAGAGCGTACCGTGCAGCAAGACAACTACTCCCACGCTCAAGCTGGAAGGGAAGAATCTCAGAGCAAAAGCCAAATCTTCATTTGCCTGAATATAGTACTATTGCCAAACCTCATCCTTACGAATGGCTGAATGGATCAGAAAGAATCAGCCTCGAGCTGGCAAATGGCAAATTGTTTAAGCACTGCAGAGTCATACAAAACCTCAGGATTCTTCCTGAGAAGTACACGGCAACTATGGGTATTGCTAATTTCACATCCTATGACACCACCTACAATACCAGACAACTTGGTAATTTAAAGGCCATTTACATGCATCTAACTTTTGCTTATTTGCATTCCCAAATTCTAGCAGTTTTAAAGCCAGAGAGTGCAATAGTTTATTAAGGCAAAGAAAGAAAAAAATGAAGAGAAGAACAAATCACTGAGATCTAAAATGGGAAAATCCAAGGTATTTTTTCATTACTGAAATGTATTTAGTCTATTTAAATACGTTTGTAACGGCACAACAAATTTTAGAAAAATAACATCTTGAAAACTGCATGTTTTTGTAGTGTGTGTGTCATTGGCTAACATATACACGTTATAGACAGATTTTTAAAAGACTGTTCTATTTCTCCATGAGAAATGCTATCATCTGTAACTTGCACCTGCCTTGTATAAACAGAGATACTGAGCTATGCTGATCAAGGGTTTCCACAGCAACAGATTTATGCTAAAAGCTAGCGAATGCGGTTCCTTTCCAGCACTCTCTTAATCATAGCAGCTGGTACATCAACCTTCTCTGCTACCCAAAGGAAAAGCACTTATCAGTGCTTATCTCTGTAGGGGCTAACACCATTTACAGTTACTAAAGAGTCTTACATATTCATTGACATTTTAGCAGAAAAAAGGTTTTCTGCTTCCCCCTGGCAATTTTCCAGCATGGATTTCAATACATGGATAAAAACGCTTTTGAGGTAGCACCTACAGGGAATGACCTGCTCTCTGGGGATGCCCGTCTTTCCCCTGTGACCATCGAGTGAGCCTTGGGCAACCAAGTTTTTAATTTAGGCACCTCAGTTAAATGCCTACAGACAGGGGTGAGGGAATCTAAACTCCGACATCTCGCCAATTCCAAATGGCCAGTGTGTATCCAAAAATGTTGATGCCTATACTAGTGGAGACCAAGAAATACCAACATGCATGACTGAGGCTCCGAGATGCAATTGCTCACCCAAGCAAAAATGAAAACACTAGAAGTAAACACAAATGAGTAAACATGACAGTCTACGAAGACTGAAGATCACAGTTCATTTGGCAGATGTATAATGTATGTTTCTTGAATATTGTGTCATCTTTTCCTGAGATTCGTTTTCACCAGTGTTTAGCAGATTAAAACTGGAGCTTTTGTTATGACAATCAATCCTGGCCTCCTGTGTAACACACGGCAGAGAATTTCACAGAATGGTTTGGGTTGGAAGGGACCTTTAAAGATCATCTAGTCCAACCCCCCTGCCATAGGCAGGGACATCTTCCACTACATCAGGTTGTTCAAAGCCCTGTCCAATCTGGCCTTGAACAGTTCCAATGATGGAGCGTCCGCAATTTCTCTGGGCAACCCATTCCAGTGTCTCACCACCCTCATCATAAAAAATGTCTGCCTTATGTCTAATCTAAACCTACCCTCTTTTAGTTTAAAACCATCGCCCCTTGCCCTGTCACTACAGACCCTGGTCTGAAGTCTCCCTCCATTATACAGATGGGGAGACAGACCCCCACAGAAAAGGGGCAGAGACACCCGACTTTCACCCTCCAATTTCTGCATAAGAAAACGCAAACTATCACACAGTCTTGAAAAGCAAAACATGTACGTGAGAGGCAGTATTTAGAGAGAAGGGAGGGAACCCCCCCCTTCTTCACTACCTGCAGTTCTGCACGGGATTTTTCCTGGGCAGCTTTATAGGCAAGCACAGCTTCTCCATTTCTGGGGCTTCCAAGGTCAAGTGCCCATTTTCACAGCTGACAGAAATGAGGACCAGCCGTGGCTCCTGGCGAGCTGTAACCATGTGCCCATCTTCCTTGGTCACCAGCCAAAACCTGTAGCGTGACAGGGGACAGAAACGCACTGAACAACGTTCAAGGCCGACGCCGGGCACCGGGTACTCTCGCAGCACAACAGGCGCCTCTTCACAGGCGCTGAAGGAAACCTCGAACAAACGTGGAGGCCCGGCAGCGCGGCCTGCCCCCGGCTCGGCCTCGCCCCGCTCCCCAGCCCGCCCTCGCCGTACCTGTCCCGCAGCTCTCCGCTCCGCAGCCCCATCGGCGTCACCTGCGCCCGCCGCACCGCCACCCCCCGGCACGACTTCACCGGGTAGACGAAGAGCTTCAACACCGTCCCCACCCGCTGCAAGCGGCGGCGGCGGCGCTTCTCCGCCGCTCGCCGCCGCCCGCCGACCCACCGCCAGGCCCCCAGCAGGCCGCCCAGCGCCAGCAGCGCCACCGCCCCCCACAGCCAGCCCGGCCGCGCCGCCCGCAGCGACAGGCCCAGCGCCCCGCTCATGGCGACCGAGCCCCCGCGGAGGCGGCGGCGGCGGCGCGGCGCCTGACGGGGCCGGGGCCGGGGCCGGGGCCGGGGCCGGGGCCGGGGGCGGGCCGAGGGCCGGCGGCCGCCCCCCTCCGGCCCCCCGCGCCTGGCGCCTCCCGGGCCTCGCTGCGGGCGGCCTGCCGGGGCTTCCCGGGCACCGGCCCGCTGCCCCGGGCCGAGGCCTCCGCGGGGCCAAGACCTTCGGTGGAAGAAAGAGTGAAAAGATTTGAGTGCACGCTGCCACGGTCCATCTTGACAAAATACAGGCAGTAAATGCGTTTCTTTTAATATCTGGGCTTTTAGTAAAAACAACGTTGCAGGAAAAGCATGAGCTGTGTAGAAGTACGTGAGGACGTGAAATTCAGCTGTTCGGGTTAACTGCTGATCAGCAGAGCCTTGTGCTGCTGTTGGACTGTGTGGGA
This sequence comes from Nipponia nippon, assembly GCF_047370975.1. Classification (NCBI taxonomy): domain Eukaryota; kingdom Metazoa; phylum Chordata; class Aves; order Pelecaniformes; family Threskiornithidae; genus Nipponia; species Nipponia nippon. The sequence continues at coordinate 21,576,453 of NW_028262358.1, forward strand.
GGCATGTGCGGAGGTGGCCTGCCACCTGCGCACCTTCCACATCCCTTGAAACCCCTTCTTGCACTACTTTACTGAGCAAATCGAGGTTTTTTATGAGATAAGTTACCTGCCTTGCGTCTGTGGCATGGGGATCTTCTGAAGGTTGCTTCCTTTCCATTCTGCTCAGTCACGCTGTCTGGCCTCAAGATCACGGGAGTCCCCGTAAGCCTCCCAGGGCACCCGGGAGGACACGGAGTTGTGCCGAAGCGCTGCAGATTTCCTCCTCCATTCACCACTACAGCCCTCCCCTCCTGCTCCCGCTCGTAACCCTAAACGGCCAGTCTGAAATGAGGCAGAACTGGTGCGCTTGAGATGGGACCGACACAGGGAAGACTGGAGGGGTATCTCTGGCAGGGCCGATCTCCTCACACGCTGGCTTTCCTTGCTCCGTTGCTCCTGGCAGCTGTGGCAGCTGCCTGGCAGCAAGCCTGAATCCACCACACGCCGTCCCGCGGCAGCACAGGCGGGTTGTGACCACTTATCCACGGTGAGACGCCCCGTCCTCCATACCCCTGGGACCACCCGATTGCGCCAGGTACATCATAGGTGCTAAATTGCTTGGTTTGGTTTGACCAGACCTCCCCCACCACCTTCAAATCGCTGACCCACTGAGTCAAAAATAATTACTTGTGATGACTTTTATGATGTTGCCACAGACATGAGAGAAGAGCCAGCCCTGCTGAGCAGACTGAGAGCACTTGTGCGCTCTCAGTTAATCTTCTCATTTGACATGGAGTCAACATTTTTTAATTTAATTGAATTCACACAGAGATCTTTAATCTGCAACCACACCCACAGGAGCAGAAGAATGCTGTAAGGGGAACCAGACATCTAATGTATTAGCAAATGTTCAACAAAAGTGCAATGACTGTCTAATTAGTAAGCACTGTTTGATAAGCATGAATCAAAACAATTTAACATAAGTACTAAAGGGAAAAAAACACAAAAACGCGAACTAGTTTTCAAATCTTAACAATAAAAGCAATGCATCAAATGAAATAAATAAATGAAAAAAAAGTTAATATTTATGCCGGTTACAAGTTTTTCAAAAACCAAAGGCATTCCTAATGAACATTGCTGCTTATTTTCACAAGCTTAAGGCAAAAATGAGTAACTACCTTCTGTGATTTCTTGAGCACTGGTAGTATTCTCCACTGTGCAAATCACAAAATGCAGAAAGCTTTCGCCCTCCGGACTTCAGTCTAAGAGACATCAAAATGACAGGATTTGAAATAAGGGAAAATAATTTTGGACGATTTACTGCTTGCTCCCTTCTTCAGGGTGCCAGAAAAAAACAGGTCTGGAGTGTATATATACATTTACCAGCATGACAATTTGGAGCAGTATGGACCTATATAGTGTGGTGGTGTTGCAAATAGCTACAGCTCCTCCCTAGTTACACATTATGGGCGGCACAATGGTGTACAAAACCAGCATCTTTCCGTTTGAAGGATTTGTTAACTAAATTCAGAAATAACTAGCCTTTGCTAGTGATTGCATATTAATTTAGAGACAAAATGATTTCTAAATCCAAGAAGGACCTTAAACTTTCATTCCCTAAATCTACCAGCCTGGAGCCTAAGAAGATTTTGTTCAGACCAGCCCTGAAAAGCAGCTGTTACGTTCAGCCCTGGCTCTTCTTGAAGACTATGGCATGAAGGAGCTTAAAGGGAATAACAGAAGGCAGCAGCATCTGCATAATCTCTCCTCTCCTGCTGTGATACAAGGAATGTAAAATTAGAAATAGCTGCAGAGAGCATGGTTGTGGCTTAACATTTTAGGTCTAAGACTGCAGCCTTTGAGAAAAGCCTTCATCACCCATACGCCAGGCACCTCTGAAAAAGCCTCCTGTAAATAGCTTGACCAGCAGGTTTGTTTAATCCTCCATCCCAGGCACACCTGTGCTTACTTAGGAGCCACCACCTCCTTCTGCTATAAAGCAATGTGAATAGAGCCATCCAGAAAAAATGTAGGTACTGCTCTTGTTACACTCCATAGCCTCTTGTACAACAGGACTGTATTTGCCGTAGCCAGAGTAGGCATGGTAAACCTGCACTTAAAAGGAAATAACCGTGTTTTCAAGTGCTTATAACTTCATCAAACTTCAGGACAGTTGTGCTGAAATTCTCCTGCACCAGGTTCTTGCCTCAGGCTCCTTAAAATGTGTCTGATCAGACGAAGGATTTGCGGTGTCAGTCCCACAGCAAACCGGGGCTGGGCTCTCTTGGTCATGAAAGCGGGTGATGCTGGCATATCTTGAAAAAGCATGGTGTCAGCTCAGAAGCATCCATGTGACAAATTTTCAAGTGGAACAAATTTTATGGAAAAAGTAATAACATACCTGACTTCAGATGCAGTGGGCAATTGGAGATAATTCTGCTAGAGGCAAACCTAGACTCTCTTGTAGCAGCAGCTCAATCAGAGGTCTAAGATGAATGACGAGGAAAAAGTTGAAGAATTTTACTTGTTTCTACTAAAAAAAAGACAAGTGACTGTGGATCTTGTAGGTCTTCAGTATGTGCACAGTGCACTGTACTTCAGAAAGGCATAAAATACTGCACTGAGGGGGTGATTTGGATGGACATTACAAAAAAAAAAACCCACTGACAAAGACAGCAAGATGCTGGCCTGGATTTGGTGACAGGGTGTTAGGACAGAGCTAAACGTAGGCTGCGCTTGTCTCGGTGAAGGAATAGGGTTAAATGCCCACACGAGGGATATGCCAGTTATTTTTCCAGTGACTGATAATTCAGCAAAAGGCAGGAATGAGGGGATGACACAGCCAAGTATGCAGTCCCCCTATGCTGATTTCAACAAGATATGATAAAAATTATATTACACCCACCCCCCCACAAATTATATCCTTCTTCCAAACTTAGAACGAACAATAAATTCAAAAGATTCCTTCATAGAGAGGAGGGGAGGATAAAAGCATTGCTGTTTCCTCTTACAATTTTCAAGGAAATCAGAGTTCAGTGAGTCACGCACTAGAAATGAGCTCAGTGAAATTCATGTAGGGAAAAATCTCAGGCAAATAATTGGCAATGACAGAATTAAAAATAGAGACATTAATGATAGGTGCCTTTTAATGGAGCCAGAGCAATGAGATAAAGGGATCTTTTTTTGTGATGCTTTCCTACATAGGGAATCATAAATACATAAAAAGCTGGCCAGGTCAGTAGGCTACTTCGTTCACTGGCCAGTCATATAGGAAGATGAATTGAAAAGTGTCTTTTTCCTTCAGTCAAACGTTAAACTTCAGTGTCTCTAAATTCACCAGGACAATACAGAAATGGTTATTGCAGGCTAGTGTTCGGCCCAGTATTAACTAATGCAGGCTAATGACGTTACAAGTTCTCCCCGTGTTCCATAATCGCAATTCTCCAGGTGAATATAGTATCAGTCAGGCAGCTTTAGGAATCTGAATAGGCAGGGTAGGGCTGCATGTCACCTGGGAGAGCAGGTAAGGACCGAAGGAGAGGCGTTACTGGGGAGCAGTGCATTTATTCTACAGCACGAGGAGGAACACACTTGTGCAGCTATGGTTTAGCAGCCATCACGGGGGGAGGATGGGATTCACCAAGGGCAGGAAAGTCCCCACCCTAATTGAGGCACAGCTGAAAAAGCAATCTGATGCTCGCGTAGTGTCTCAGGAAAGGAAGGAGCAAGGATTGCTTCATAGGCAGCAGAAGTAGGGGAATACAGAAAGCATCAGGAGGCAAGTACAGACGGCGTGCTGGAGCTGGGGTCCAAGGCAGCTCCTGGGAGGGTGGTTCCAGTCTGCCGACCGCTGTTCCTCCTGCATTTGAAATTACATGTCCTGCCTTAAGCAGTTGTGATCTCTCCAGCAGAGGACGAGACTCAGAAAGAAGAAGTAGCCATGGCTCATCCCCTTTCCTCCAGTGAAGCATCCTAAATGAATGCTTTCAAGGCACAGGAAGAACCTCAGGGCAAAGTGTAATGCATTTTTAGGTGTTGAAGGAAAAAAAACCCACCAAACAAGAACGATGTTCCTATGGCTTTGCATCTGAGACGCTTGCAAACAGGAGGCTCAGGATTCACCTGGGTAGAAAACACTGGTCTGCGGAGACACATGTTACACCGCTGGGACCCAGCACCCTGACGATGGGCCTGGACAAACCAGGAGGCCAGCCAGGGGGAGGGCAGGAAAGCCCTGCAGGAGATGAGACAGGACGAAGAGGCAGGCTGACAAGGCTGGAAATCTGTTTTTTTCCCAGGAGATGGCACTAAAGGACAATTGCCTTTCAGCCGGCATCGTGCAGTGCAGCGGAAACTTCGCTGGGGGCCAAACTGTTCCTCAGGCAGTTTGCACTGCCATCTCCACCAGTCACTCCTTGTTATCAGAAGCAAAGCTTTATTCTTAGCATCTGTGCTTTTAGCAGGGGTGAGGATATCTGCCTTTTACATCTCCATGCAGTTGGTAAATACAAGCTTTCTGTTGATCCTGGCAGGATCCCACTCATAGCCTCAGAAAGTCACCCAGGCTGGAAGGACCCCAGGAGGTCACAGCTCACAGTAGGGTCAACGCTGAATTCACACCGGGTTGCTCTGCTCTTTGATGCCTTGAAAGGCATGCCTTGAAAGCCTCCAGGGACAGAGACTCCCCAGCCTCCCGAGGCAACCTCTTCCCATGCTTAATTATCATATTAGTGATTTTTTTTCTCCCCTTATATCCAGCTGGAACTCCCCAGTTTCAATTTATGACCATTGCTCCTTGCTATCTGGCTGTGGACCTCAGTAGCCTGACTCCATCTTGTTGGCAACCCCTTCTTAGGTACTGAAAAGCTGCTGTCAGGTCCCGCCTAAGTCTGCCTTCCTCCAGCTGAAGAAGCCCAGAGCCCTGAGCCTCTCCTTGCAGATGATGCAGGATTCAGAAAGGAGCACCACACCCTCTGAGCTCAGGCTCGACTTCACCCCAAAACAGGCCTGGCAGCCTGATACTATTTCCTACAAGGAGAAGGAAGGGGAGAATTTTATTCCTTTACTTTCTTTTAATTTAATTATGTCCATTAATCTACAAGCTCTTTAAGCTCTCTACTGCTCCTTGAAGAAAAAGGATTTCCAAAGCACACTCTGTACAGGTAACTGCAACAACTTGCTAACATTTTAGGATCAGTTTTGTCTCAGAAGAGGCCAGTGGCTAGCTAACAAGGGACTCAGGATATGGAAAAAAAGACAACTGGTTTTACAGCAACCCAACACAAAACCTGCCCCCCTTGCCAGGCTTCCAGACAGGCAGAGGACAGAAAGGCCATTCATCCCTGAAGCAAACTTTGGCCCGGGACTGGCAAAGCCCTGGGAGCACCCAAGTGACGTGGTGTGGTGCTGTACGGCTCTCCTCAGCTACAGCACTTCAAAAGCAAGCTGGGCAAGGGTGCTTCCTTGCTGCTAATGTTGCAGGACAAAGGACAATAGCTGTGAGTCCTCTGCCATTTCCTCAGAGCCTCCGGTAAGCCAGAGTAGTAATTAAATGCTCTGGCAAAAACAGGAGAAATAAGCTTTATTCTGCTCCGTGACTCATTGAGCAGACACTAGGAATAGCCAGGGATTTAATTTAAAGGTGACTTGCCAGGATGTCAGATTAGTGGAGTTCATTCCTGGGAGAAGCTTGGACGAGTTGATTACTTCTTGCCACTCTTGCATGTATTCAGCTTCCTGAACTTATTTATCCTGCTGTTTGTTATAAAACGTGATGAAAGGTGGGTAGAAATCTGAAGGGAACCAGATAGCACAGTAGCATACCACTGAAAAAAAAAACGTGTGAGGTGAAATGATGGGTAGAGGTGCCAAGCAAGTGACTGAAGGGAGGGACGCATTTTGTCCAGCTCAAACATCAAATCAAATCTTCCCTGTGTACCCGCTGTACCGTAATATCCACCACATCCCACCTTTCTCTACGAGAGGGCCAAATGTCTGGTTTGTTCCTCAAAAGAACCAGGAGATAAGCTGCAGACAAGCCCATTTTAATAAAAGAGCCTGCCTGCGCCCGTGGGTTGAAAGCTGTCCCTGCTGGGGCGGCTCCTCCAAGGCCAGCCTCGCCAAGAGCACATAAAGCCCGTGCAGAAGCCGAGAGTTAGTCCTGGACTGCCCTCCTGGCTTGGCACGCAGTCAGGGCTGCCCTGCAGAGCCCAGCCTCCCTCACCGTCGCCGCCATCTCGCTCTGCTCTGGGTCACTTGCAGACTTCCAACGCCACAGCTCTGCCTCAGATGGAGGCTGGCATTTCTTGTCGGCTGAGCAGACAACCTGCCACCCGATGCCGAGTGGGTCCGGGAATATTTCCTCTCGTCTCTCATGGCACTGAGACATTTAGCAACAGCGCTGCGGGATCTGCCCTGCCCCACCTGTTTCCATCGTAGACCTGGCACAGCAGCAGGGATGCTGCCACGATTGACAACAACTACAGCCCTCTTCCATCCACCCCACTGAAAAATGAACCTCGCTCCCCAGATTCAGATTTCCTAGATGCTGCTGTGTCAGCTGGACTGCTGAAGAAAGTATCAAACCCTCAGGACAAGGCTTGGCCTCACAAATTCGCTCCACCAGCTGAGGAGTGAATTACTGCTCAAGGAAAACTGATAAGCAGCACTAATTGGTAGCCTCAGTGAGAACCATCAGTTCATTCCGAGCAAGGAAAATAGGCTGGCATGAATCACCAGCTGTTTTATAGCAACAGCAGAGGTTACTTGCTTACTTTTTCTTTCTCTTTCTTCTTTCTTTCTTTGTTTTTGGTCTATTTTAGAAACACCGTTCAGCAGAAGCTGACTCGCCAATATGCATCAAGATTTTCTTTTCTTAGGCTCACATAGAAAGAGCATTTACATATCATTCTGGTTCTGTACGGATGGCAATCAGGTTACTCCCTTAAAGTTGCACCAGGTGAGCAGAGGCTATAGGTCAGCAGGCAAAAGTCAGTGGTAACCGTTGTGCTGAGTGGTTCCACAAGCTAAAGTTCATGTTTACCTTTGTGGAAAGTCCCTGCACTGCATGGGTTGGACCCTGGGTGTTGTAAGGAGGGATCAGCCTCGCTATTCAGAGGACACATGGACAAATAGATGGACACTCATTTCACACAGAAAAATGGAGACAGAAATCCCCCCTGCATTGCTTTAGTAATTTTTTTTAAAAAAAAGCTCTAATGATTCACACTGTAGAAGCACTGTAAAACAGAGTAGTGTAACAAAATTCAAAGTTAATCCCAAAATATGCAAGCTGGTGTGGCATGTGAGCCCCCAGACCCTGTACACTCAGTCTTGCTCAAACAACATTAAAGGATGACTCACGGAGGTATTTAAAAGACATGTAGACGTGGCGCTCAGGGACATGGTGGACTTGGTCATATTAGGTTAACAGCTGGACTTGATGATCTTAAGCATCTTTTCCAACCTGAATGATTCTATGATTCTGTGTGGGTGTTAGGACAGCCCCGTTCTTACTACAGAAGACACAGCAGCTATCAATACCCTCTGGCATGGTGGTGGGGCAGATTGGAGGGACAGGTCTGTCCCCACAAGGAAGCTCAAGAGAAACAACTAAAGGGGATGAAATCCATGAGCAAAATCCCTTTGTGGCTATTCCTACCCCAGCTCGTGCAGCCTTAGATCCTCTACAGCCTCATCTCCACACCTTGCCTCTCCTGAGCATTTCCATGCAGTCTGGGCTACAACCGCGTCCTTCTGGAAGAGCGCTGAGGCCACGGGCAGAACAAAACAGGGAAGTTTACACTGCAGCTTCCCCTTGCTGCTTGGCCACCGCTGAGAAACGCAGGTAAACACATGACATGAATCACATTACTTTTATTTACAGTCTAATTAGAAAAGAGCATTAAAAAAATCCACCTTTGTTTCATTTGCTACATTTAACAGAAATACAGTCTGGTTTGCTAAGACGTGCAAACCCCTTCATTCAAAAAAAGACAAAGAAAGCAAATGAACAGCATTTTTGTCCAGAAAGCAAGTCAACTCCTTGATTACAAAAACACCATCAAAACCAGAAAGATCTATAACACAGAGAAAGCGCTAGCAGGGAAATCCTTTACTGCTGCCACGAAAGACTGATAGAAAAAAACCCAAACAAAACCAAAACCCACAGAATTTTGAAGACACATAAACCCCCTTGTTCCTGCGTCATCAATACAAGATTTATATCCCTGGAGGTGTGACATGGAAGCTGCTCCATCCGCACCGCTGAGCTGAGCCATCTGATGTTGACATTCTCTAGCTACAGCCTCCACATATGGAAACGAAGATGGAGCTGGCAGGTTATTTGGCCCCATTCTTATACAAGAATTCTTGGTTGTACATTCTTATATCGAACGCTGTATGTAGTTTTTTTTCAGATGCAGCTGGTAATCCATTTTCTTTTCTGATGAACACCACAGAACTGGGTGTTCTTCCAGCCCCAGCTTCCAGAATCAGGTATGGCAGATAAAAACTCCCTTCTCAGTAAGAGAAGTATATGCAGGTTTCACAGCAGCAGAGGAAAAGTTTAAAATATTCATCACAGTGAACCTTTAATGCCCCAAAATCGGAAGACAAACACACCTCATTTTCTTTCTGGATTTTAAAATCAGTCTTAAGATTTAAAGGCCCATGATTTCCAGTGTTTGAGATGAACAACAATGATGCAGCAAATGTCACCGTGTCTCAGACTCCAGTCCGTTTATATCTGAGTATATTTTTAAGTATACTCATAATCTGAACCCTCTTGGGGTGGGGGGAAAGGACACCAGAAAACCAAAGACTACCTTTTCCTGATCCCTCGTGACCTGTTTCCTCCACTGCTTTGACAATTCTCTCAGTAGCCAGACTCAGAACTCCACCTCCCTAGCTGCACCCCCCATCTTCTACTTCCCTTCATTTCTCTCTCCCTCATCTACTTGCTTTTCCATCTGTCCTTGGCTCCCTTCCACACACAGCCCAAAGCTTCAGAAAACCAACTCATGTCCGAGAACAAACTTCAGCTCCATTAGCCAAAGATTATTTCCTCGTCCTTGCATTTCTTCAACCCGATCTGATTTTATAAAGCGCTGCAAGTCTTTGCAGAGAAGAGCACTCAGTCCGGGGGAAGGGGCTGGCAGAGGTGTTCGGGGCCGGGACTGTTTGTACAAGAGGTTTCTCAAACGCGGGTCTCAGATTTAATCCTAAGAAAGCAGCAGTGGCCTCGTGTCCTCCCCGGCTGGGCGCGCGGAGCCACGCTAGCGGACGAAGGATGCCACCTGAGCTGCCACCCCAAAGGGAGCGGAATAGGCCATCGCTAATCCTTGCAGGCCGACCACCAAGTAGCGGCATCCCTTCTGCAGAGCTTTGCCGACGTTCTGCGGAGAGAGACGGGAGAAAGGGAGGAAAAAAAAGGAGAGGTGATAGAAGTACCTTCACATGCAATTGCTCCGACAGCCAACGCCACCAACCCAGAAAATGAACTTCTCCCACAGCTAATGAGGGCTTGAGCATGGAACAACATTTTGCCATCTATTTTTCTACAGAAATACACACCCACAGAGTACAGTTAACCCGAATGGATGCAGCCTTCACAGGAAGCCAGGCTTTTACGTGGGCTTCTATTCAAGAACAAAATTAGTTTAAATTCACACCTAGCTTGTAGAGGTATGTGTTTCCCATACATGCATGTTCTAAGTATGTCAGTAACCTTAAAAGCACATAACCTGTTAAAACTGGTGCTGAACAAGAAGGCAGTAAATCACTGAGAATACTTTTATGAAAATTTCATTGTTTTTTGTCAAAACAAGAATGTTTTAACCCACTTTCATGTCTGTACACATTTAAGAACTCATCTGTGTACTGCCCGAGAGATAACTTGCTACAGGTTATTTAAACTAAAAACCTTAATCTAATTTTAATTTCACTCTTGATAGTTTTTGCTCATATGGCTGGTCATGACTGGGAAATCAATACAACGTGGTTAGTTTGGGAGGAATATCAGAATTAGCTGTTAGTAACATTTTACGGTTGTGCGCGACTAAATCAAAATCATCTCTTGTAATATGGAACACACTGAAACAGAAGATATATTTTTAAATATAATGAAATTGGTGAAATCCAGTCAATATCTATTATATTCCTAGGATTTCTTAAAGCTGGATTACAGTGGTACTGGCACATGAAAACATTCAGCTGTCACGATGCCACTGCAGAGCTGAATTTTGCTGTATTTACTCCTATGGAAACTTACTCGAAGGGAGTTAAGATGGCAAAATAAAAAGGCAGCTGAAAGCCAGGGATAAAGCCTGGGGACGGAGGAGGGAACGCAGGCCCCTCCCTTCCCACATCTGCCCCGTCCTACTACGTTGCACGGGCGACTTCTTTCCTCCTTCCTGCACCGTAGGGGGGTTACCTACCCGGACCTCACCAACGCTTTCACGAGTGGTCTTTACTGCCAAAGCTAAACTGGCAAACCTTCCCCGTGGGGATGTTGGCTGGCCAATACAAAAGGGAATATGCAGCGTTCAAGAACTACCCTGTGCTCTAAACGCTATGGTAAGCGCCCTTATACCAACAGCACATATAGCAATAGCACATCAGCACATTTATGAATGGCCGCAACATGACCATGCTTGCAAAACGGCTCTGTATACATCAAGCCTACGCTGGAAGCTCTTCGGACTTGAGACTGCTTCATACAGCATGAGTTGACTGTGACTTGGAAATCTCACTGTTGGAAACTCAAAGTATCAAATCCATCACGAAAGAATGAAATATTCTATTCATCTCTTTATGAAACAGTAGCATTTGCGAGGCAGGTCATGACTGCTGTCATCCGTAAATTCTGTGAATTTCAAAATTACGTAACTTTGCCAAGGTAACTGGCATTTTGCGGATGTCAGACGTAGCAAGCATATCTTTAACAAAATCACCACTTTTTTTGAAGAATGCCGTAGAAAGTCAGGTCTCGTACTGACATCTGTAATCTCTCCGGTAGGAAAAGATTCCAGACAGGTTCTTCCTGCTAACACAGAAACTATTTTTTCCTACAAATATACAAGACATACCTAAGCTGTATTTAAGCGACACGAACAACAGAAGAATAACCACGTTGTTCCAAACAGCACTTTTGTAATTAAAGGCACCCGCCCTCCAGGGGGAGGCAAAAAAAATGATCACCAGACTGCAGGACTTGTGACTTTCCACACAGGAAAGGAAAAGAACAATTTTGAGCCAGAACAGTCGTTACACAATGGAGAACATGTTGCATTTTTTCTTTAACTCATACCGGTGGCTTTCGGGGGACACCTCGCAGGTAAACTGGCAAATGAGCGTACCGGAGGTATTTTATTACCCTTTCTTTGGGTCACTTAAGCAGAAGAGAATAAAAAGCAGGCCAATTAACTGGAAGTTTTAAGAAATGGTGTCAAAACAATGACGGCGAGGGAATCGCAGGCCAAAGCCAGGCAAAGCACCCGTCACACGGCGCAGCTTCGCGTCCTCGTCGCTCCGAGGCGGCAATTTTCTCCCCTGTGGCGCGGTCGCGGCCGGCGCGGTGCCTTCCCCCGCAGGGCCGGCTCCTCCCCGGCAAGACGCGAGCAAGGCGGCGGGCTGGCCCCCGCCTCGGGGCTGAGCACTGCCGCCTACCGCGCCCGAGGGACACGGGGGGCTGCCCGGAGCCCCTCGGAAAAGCCGGTGCCCGCAGATCCCCGCCGAGGGGCCCCCGCTCCGGCTGCCCGGCCGGCCCGGGAGCGCTCTGCCCTCACCTTGCCGTACTTCTTCAGCCGCTTCCCGTAGGGCCGCTTGCCGCCGGCCGGCGGCGGCCGCAGCGGCTCGTAGGAGTCGGGCAGGAGGGCGAAGCGCACCTTCCTGGAGGCAGCGCCCTCCTCCTCCGCCGCCGCCGCCGGCCGCCGGGGCCCTGCGCTGCCCCCAGCCGCCGCCGCCGCCTCCTCCTCCTCCTCCTCGCCGGGCAGGATGGAGACCCGGTCGTCGCCGGGCCCGCGGCGGGAGTACCTGCCCCTGGCCTTGGCGCCCAGCCGCGCACCCACCGTCATGGTGCCGCCGGGCGCCGACCCGTCTGCGCGGAGCTGCGGCCGCTTCCTCCGCCGCCGCCGCGCCACAGGTGTGGCCGGAGGCGGCCGCTGCCCCTTCCCCGGGGCGGGACGGCTGAGGGAAGAGGCGCCCCGGCCCCCGCCACCGGGAGGGCCGTGCCCGCGGACACCGGCCCGGGGCAGCCGGCTGAGGGCTGGCGGGGCCCGCGGCGTGAGGCACCGGCCGCGGCATCCCCGGCCCCGCCGCGGCAGCGGTGAGGAAAACCGTGTCTCGCCGAGCTGGGGAGTTGCGGGGGGAAGCCCGGGACTCGCCCCCCGTCAGCTCGGGAGAGGGGAACCCCCCCGTCGGTAGCGGTGGGACGGGGGAGGCAGCCCCCGCACTGCGCCCGGCGGCTGCGGCCTCCCCGCCCTGACCCCCAGCAACAGACGGAAAAGGTTCCTTCCCCAGCGCCGCTCGCACCGCCCCGCGCCGGCAGCGGGGTTGGGAGATCGCACCCTCGTACCGTCCAAAAAAAAACCAAACCCCAAACTCCCTGGTAACCCCTCTGTTATAGGTGTTCCTACCTACAGCCTCGGGTGAACGGCATCTCCGGCGTACAGGGATCCATTCCGCTACCCCCGGCCAAGGGGAAAGTACCAAAACCTTCATCTAAAGGCAAAGTTTCTCAGCGTTTTTCGCCCAGATGCAGGGGGAGGCCGAGCGCCACGTGCCCCTGCAGCTGGCTGGGCTGCAGGTCAGTGGTCGCGCTTCCGAAGCGGCGTTCGTGTAGCGGGGGCAGACCAAGAAAAGCAAAACTGTATAGGGAGGATCGATACCATTTATTAAACCAGCTGGTGTATTTCTCGAACTTTGATACATACACAAATACTTTGGACAAGGAGATGTAATAAGGGGACAGACTAATCCTTTACTGCGGATTTTTCTTACCGAGGAGCAAAGCCTTGAACCTGTGTCTCCCCGAGGTGCGCCTGTAATGTTCAGCAAGTGAATCCTGCACCTGGTGTAGTTCTGTGCCCCAGGGACGTGGTTTCGCCATTGTCGCAGCTCCAGCCAGAAAGCCCTGTCACGGACGGCTTGGCCAGTCCTCTGAAGGGTGGAAGATGTGAGCCAAGTCTCAGGTCTGTCGCTGTGGGAAAAGTGCTCTATTCCTTCCCCTATTTTATGTTACAGGTGTCACCACTCCTGCTACCATCGTCAGGTCTACATCTAAATCTCCAGAAGGCTGAGGTGGAGACCTAAAGCCAGGACAGGATTTCACACTCCAAGTACCGGCCCCAAATGGCCACCTACCACAGACACGTGTGGCCCTCGGAGCTCCTCCTCCCTCCGTGCTCCAGCTGCGGCAGGGCCCTGAGCCACCCGGTTCTCTCCACCGTCGGGAGTCAGGTGCTGAACTCGCCTACACCCTGCAGGTGCGGGTACGTCCTGAACGCTTCAGAGACAGCGAAACAGAGCAGCACCACAGGTCCTGTCCCACCTACCTGTTTTAACAACAATCACATGGCCTCAAGCTGCGCCAGGGGAGGTTTAGGCTGGATATTAGGAAAAACTTCACCGAAAGGGCAGTCAGGCACTGGCACAGGCTGCCCAGGGAAGTGGTTGAGTCCCCATCCCTGGAGGTATTTAAAAGATGGGTAGACGTGGTGCTCGAGGACATGGTTTGGTGGTGGACTTGGCAGTGATAGGTTAATGGTTGGACTCGGTGATCTTAAGGGTCTTTTCCAACCTTAACAATTCTATGATTCTATGTCAGGGAGCCTGAAGCAGCAAGGTATAGGAGTTAAATTTTGCATGCACCGATACATTGCTGTAGATTTTAATGTGCTACTTACTTAGATAGTTTGAGGGATGAAGTAATTGCTTGACGCTGATGAAGTACTAGCACCAAGAAATAAAATATCAATAATCTGTAAGTGGCTGTTGAATGGGATCTTTCATCTTGTTAACCTCAATCCACCTTGAAAAATTGTAAAGAAATAAGAATGCACTAAATGTTTTCTTGGGGCTTTGAAAAGTGTTTACGCCTACGTTTTCTATTTATAGCTCCATTACTAAACGTATACTTTGCCCCTAAATGGGAAGTACAAAGACAGCGAAAGATAATCTGCCTTCTCAAAAGGGGCAGGCCTTTCCCCACAGGCTGGGTTTATACCTCACCAGTTTGTTTCATTTTCCAGAGTTCAACTACAGAAACCTCGGAGAACTCATCGCTCAGTTGAGATTTACTGTCTCCGTTTGCGTGGCGGGAAGGGAGCCACAACACGTTCTGAGATTAAGAGGCCCAAGGAACCTCTCAGGTATATGACACTGGGTATCAAAAGCCTCAGTGTTGGCATCACCTGTACGACAGTAATGATGCCACTTGGTTCTCGTGCATTGTAACTATATGGCATTAATGACATCACTTGGTTCTCAAGCATTATTTTTCATCCACAGAAGCAGGAGTGAATGTTTATAGTCCTTTCATTGACCTATAAACATTTTAATGTTTTAAATTGGACTGCATGAAAAGGGGTCTACTTAGTTTGGAAGTGTCCGTATACCTTAAACAAAGAAATAAAGCAAAAAAACCCACCCCAGCCCAAACCAGCAGAACCATGCGGTAGTCTAACTGTTCACCCCCCACCCACCCGAAACACGCCCTAGAAATGCTGCCAAGAAACCACAATCGAATACGCAAGCCCTCTGAAGGTCCGAGACATCCCTGTCCCTTCCTGGAGCTGTGGAACATGATGTGCCATTTGACCGTCTTTCGGATTTCTCAAGTTAAGGCTGTGCTGATAAAATGCCATGCTGATCCCCTCCCATGTGAAAGTCAAGCTGCATTTTGGATCCAAATGTTCTTAACCCACGCTTACCCGAGGAGTAACTTATACGTAACAGGTACATAACAAGGCAACTGTTGAGGGACTTGGAAACAAGCACTGAGGATTCGGTATGCAACATCTTACTGATTTCCATACTGAGTACACTCCGCTTGCTAATAAAACTGGCAGTTCTGAAAGCCTCTTTCTTGGATCTTCCCATTTTATTCCTGCCAAGAACAGGAGATTTAGAAAGCCAAACGATGCGTTTGGGTGCAGCTACACCTTTCGCACTCAGATTGGTGTGTTTGCTACAGAGATCGCGAGGTGGTTCACAGCTCATCTTCCAACAAGGCAAAAGAAGGGTTTGGGAATCAGGGCAATTTCACACTGCTGGCAGCTACTGGAAATACTACCATTTGCAAACTGTCCGTATATAGAAACATTAAATTGGCACTTTGGGGTGCCGTGTTTCATGGGAGAGTTGAACTAAAATTTCTAACCTCTGTCCTCCTGAAGTGCTGCCTGTGCTTTGCGGAACATTAATACATCTCTGGTTACACAAAGTGCTGAAAACCAGCAACAATCTAGGGCAGAGCTAGCCAGGTAAAAACAGGGCCTGCAAAGCGGGAAGCTAGCGTAAGTAACTTAATCTACCATCTCACAGCGTGACCTGTATTTTTTCCACCGAAGCTTCTGAAAAGGCAAAGGGTTTTGTTTCATGACTAAGTTCACACGTGATCTTGGATTAACATCACGGTTACGTTCCAGTGGTGTATTTTCAAGGATAACTGAACATTCACGGACACGTACAGGTAAATTGAGCAGACACCCACCCCCTGACCCCGAGGCTGATTTCAGGTGAGTTTCTGGAAAAGCTCCTGGACATCCATTTCCAAGTGCTAAACCATTGGTACTTTCTGGACAGCACAGGACCACAGAACCAATGCAATGCTAATCCTGAATTCACACAACATTGAAGATGAAATCTGTACAGCTTTAGACTATTCTACTACCTGCAGTAATTATTGCGCTTTTATAAAGGGCAAACAACAAGTATTTTAGTATGAGAACTGTTCAAGTAAGTTTTAATAGAGTGCACCAGTGAATCAAGATGACTTGCATCAGATTTTGTTTCAATGAACATCAGATAAAAAAAAGAAAAGGGGCTACAGTTCTTTCTTTCCAAACACCACCCTTTTTCTAAGGCAACAATACACGTCCATTTCCGAACATAACTGTTACAGAGGAAAGCTACATCACAGTACAGTATGTAAAGTCCATCTCGGTCAAGAAGCCATTAGAGAATGGCACATTTACTACACTTACAGCCTTCTAACTTAGGGTTACAGAGTTTACCACAGCTTTTTTTTTAGTTTTTATTTTTTAAAGTGACAATTTCTTAATGAACTTTCTATTCTTCACAAGAGTGTGCAGATGGGGCCCATATGTTGATATTACAGTAATTACGACATTAAATAACATTGCACAACCAACCTCTATGGTTAATTCAGTACAAAATAACAAGTATTAAAATGTACCAGTACTAGTGGTTTTACATAGTTTATAATCATTAATTATGAAGGAAAAAAAATGTGTGGGTTTTTTTTTTTCTTTTCTTTTCAGTAGGCAAGTGCCTAATTACAAAGCTGCACATTACAGGCATAATGATGTGGAATAAATACAAGAAATCTGGTAAAATATTAAACACAAACAGGTTACATGGGAACAAACTGTACAACCACAAAAGCATAAATCAACAATTTATCATTATAAACAATGTATGTTTAGCTGTAAAATATTATGTGGAATCGCATGTACTCTTTGGAGGCACATGTTCCAAAAGCCAAGCTAATTCCTGAGGTGGTATTATTAACTTATACAATTGGTCAACACTTCAGATTACCTTGTGCTATTAAACAGTCCCAATATTAATATATTTCCATAAAATGGAATTTATAGTATTCTGAAGGCAGCAAACAAGTGATATTTTACACCATGATATTCAAATGAAATAGTTGCGGTTCTCCATTTTGGTGCTACATTTGTTAATGGGCCATGGGAGTAAGCACTGTAATTTGCAGACAGAACATCACTTACGCCTGGTTTCTGTTCCCCCACAGCTCTGAGCAGGCCCAAGGCAGAACAAAGTTTTTAAACGGTAAGTGCCAACACTGTAAACATGTATTTTTTTTTTTTTCCCAACTAAACACTGTCCAATAACAAGGATAAGAGCCAAAGATAAGCAGAACAGTCTCGTGTAGAACAAAAGCCGATTATTCATCGACTTTTGGTTCAACTCATGAACAATCTTTAAATAATTAAAAATGGTCATGCTACAGTTGTGAAAACTATTTTTGTGCATTTGACTCAGGACACAAGTTTTTTTAAAAAACGCATGATAGAGGTAAGACTTATAAAAACCACCAAAAATGTAAATGATAGGGAAGAACTTTTCCAACTGAAAGCATCAAACATACATTTCTGTGCAGAAATCTAGACAACTATACAAGATCTGAATTTAAGCAGTCATCTTTTTATTATACAACTCTATGAACATAAAATGAACAGAATGCTCTATATACTTACCTGTACATGTGAACATAACTTCTTTAGCTACAGTTATTTAATATAGGTCATACTGGATTTAACTTTACAATTCTGAATAACTATGTATAACCTTATTGCAATAAGGGCAATTTCTACATGGGGAGTTTCACAGGCCAATCACATTAGGCGTAACCAGTACATTCAAAGTGTAGATCATGTATGAATCTTCCCTGATCCCAAAAAATTTAGGTTCTCTTTACAGCTTAAGCTCGTTTGCTATCTTGGATGCAATGTTCTTAAATGCGATAGAAGTCCCGGATATTCTCTTGAAACGAACTCCATTGAGCGACAATCGTGGCAGTTTGCAGACTTCCATCTCCCACTGAACAAGGCTATCTTGTCGTGCATCACCGTGAACACAGAAGAGCAAAAACCTCTCTTTTTGTTCGTAATCACAGTTATTAGCGTCTAACACTTTCCGAATCTCTCTCATCATATCGTTTGGGTCCATAGAACTAGTGGTCTTCATACTCCACGTGAACCGCAAGGAGCGTGGCTTCGAATCTTTGCTATCCTCCTTCTCCCTGTCTTTTGGCTCCCCAGAAGCACTCCTGGAAGAAGTGACATACAGAACAGTCAAAAATAAAAGCAGTATAGCCGAGAGACAGAAGAGAAATACAGTTCTAGGACAGGGGTTTCTAAACTGCGACTGACACACCACCAGTCACACGCAAGCTAATTCAGAGTTAGATGGATACTGTTGGAACAGTTGTGCACCATCTCCTACACTCGTGCACGCTTCAGCACAGCACTGGGAGCTGCTACCAGCACTGGTGCAGTTCCCAGCGGTGGCACACAAGCAAAGCAAGTTTGGAAACCCCTGCTCTAAAACTTTCTGATGACAACATGTGCAATGGTAACTGCAGCAGACACACGTTACTCCATACTGCTCCAAAGAAAGTGGAATCTATGTAAAAGCATGACTGAAGTTCTGCTGATTTCATGATCTGGAGCATGCCATACACCAACAAAACTGAAGTTGAGGGACACAATCCTGAAGCATAAATCATACTGTAAAAGCAGCAGAGGAAGAAACCCCACCCTGCGATTCAAAAGTCTTCAGTTAATTCCCTCCCCTCTTTTCCGCCTTTCCCGCTTTTGCATTTATTATGTATTTTTGACCTCTCTCTGTGTAAAAGGACCTTATAATAACATGCTTTATTTTAACTGATGAAGCAGAATTTTGTGCTGTAATTTGGTCGTAAACAGCTTGTTTGTCAACCAGTTGAGTACAGAGTCAGCAGCTTTTTCACCAAAGAAACAGTGACATGTAGGCACCAAGTATTTTAGTTGATAAAATGACTCGGACAAAATTTCAAGGGAGTAGTTTCCAATGAATGTTCTTACTCTGATGCTTCCTTACCGAATAGATGACTTACTCCATTCTAGAAAGCATTTTGAGAAACAGCACTAATTATTTTAAAGTAGTTCCACAGCCAACTATTTCTGTTCCTGCCCCAGGTACTTAAGACGCCTGATGCCTCCCCATCCATCACTGGGGAAAGGTGCTGTTCTCATTTCAATAATCTATAAACTGTCACTATTCAGAGAGGAGTCAAAACAAGCATTTTTAATTTCACTTTCAGTGTGTTCCCCAGAGAACCACATCGCTATTAAGGCATAGAGCATGGCAGGGATAAGATCTCAAACAACTTTTAGCCCAAAACAGACACTGTAGGATGACAAAAAGTAGAGGAAGCTAGAGAATGAAAGCAAGAGCTGAAAGCAACTTCACACTTCATTTCATCTGAACATTTGATTACTCTTTTCCCTTTCCATGTCAAGAATTTGACAGCTAACAGACTTTGAATTGAAAAGAGCTAACGTAGATAAAATGCATTGTGTATTAAACAATGTATCCTGTTAAGAATGTGCTGCTTTTTTTTTTTTTAAATAAAGGCTTTCTGTTTTGAAAACTAAGTTGATACTTTCTGTACGTAACCAGTTTAGAATGCAAACTACAATGCCTGTTCATTAGAGAGCATAAAAATAAAAAGTTATGCACTGTGCTAAGCACACCAAAGATGCAGAACCAAATGCTGAAACATGGAAAAAGAGCAGATATACTGGAAAACGAGCATATGAAGGAATGCTTTATTACTAACAAAGCATCTGCAGATTTGTGTACAGCAGTTGCCATACAAACTCAATATTTAGCAGTCACCAGCCTTTTTGTCTGAATGTCACTTATTTTATTCTCAGAGCAAAGTGACATTCATTTCTCAGGGACTGGAAGGTGTTTACTTCTGGCAAACAGCAGCTTTAGTAATGAACAGAGTATGTAACTATAGTAAAAATTTAATATATACACACAGACACACACAAAGTATACTACATTTTCCACTGAAACCAAAAGTAAACACGATTAAATATTTATAAGCCCAAACACGATTTTAAGTGCCTAAATGATTGGTTAACTCCTACCCGGGGCTTTATTATTCAAAGGAATATGCTTAAATAAAGTTTTATATTAAATACTTCGCAGGAAAGTAAAAATGAGGGATAAAGGACCTCACCAAAACCCCCTCCCCCCCAATAAAAAAACATTTTTGAAATGCAGATTACTTAAGCACTATTCTATTTTACATCCTGATTAAAAATCTTTAAGAAATCACTTAAACCTTGATGCGAAAGACCTAGGAGCGAAGTATTAATAGTGGCTCCTCACCTTGAGGTGTCAGTTCTGCCACTGGCTTCGCCTTCACTTGGATCCCTCAAAACAAAGTTAAGGTTGAGATTCAATGATAAAGGTGAAAAATAAAAGTTAAGAAAACCTACATCTAGAACAATGTTAAATAGCTACTGAACAAAAAAAAAAAAAAAAAATAAATCAGTAATGTCAAGCCTAATACTGTTTAATAGTATTTTTTCACAGCTGTAATTTTAATTTCCGTTTATGATACCTTAACTTCTTTCAGCTCTGACATGTAATTGTTTAAAGTTTTTTTTAAACTGATGGTAAAATTAACATGTTCTCAACCTACTGCAGACAGAGCAATGGCCACATGTAATTCCAGCAAGCACAGAGGAGCAGTCGATCAAGGTGGTCCAGGGGGGCTCCGCTCTGCACCCTTCTGGGCCAGGCCTTTAGACCTCAGTCCTGAAAGCACCGAGGTACATGCCCATGCTTAAGCACACTCAAGTAATTAAAGATAAGACGTGCCTAAGAGTTTGCAATACCAAATGTTTGGAGCCCAGTTCAGAAAGGTTACTTCAACATCTGCTTAACGTTAAGCAAATCAGCTGTTACATTGACTTCGACAAGATTACTGGTGAACTTGAGGTTAAATATATATTTTTTATCTTGTTGAATTAGAGCTGTACTTTACCAAGGAACTGTTTTGTATTATGCCTTTTTAGTCTGAAGCAACTTGAAAAATATCCAGCAATTGTATAAGCCACCCAGGTATGTTCCTAGTGCTGCTGTACAAACATTTTAGCACCCAATTTCAATTAGCTAATTAACTTAATACCTTCAAAACACAAATACTTTAGTAACTAACATCAGAGAAGTATCATCTGACATAAACCATTGATTAAAAAATACTTCAATACCCTATTCATTAAGCATTCTCATTATGCATTTATTTTATATACTTACCAGAAAAGGCATTTACCTTTGCCAAAAGATAGTAAAAAAAGTCTTTCATGACACCTTCTAATCAAAGTATGCTTTAAACCATTATTTCCTGAACAGTACAGAAGTTAAAAGGCATGCAGTTACATGATCCAACTAGAAGAGCAAAAAACCCCCCTGAACCTCCACCCATGTAATCCCAGCCACTAAAAATCTCAAACAACCCAAAGTTTAAAAAAATAAAAACACAACAACACACCAACAAACACACGCCCCCCCCCAGCAACAAAACAAACAAAACCCCTACAAGGCCTTCACTATAGGAAAATGTATTTTTAGCAGTATAAAACATAATAGGATATTGTATAAAAAAGTTCTATTGTAAAGATAATTTTAAAAGACATCAATTTACAATATGTTAATTCTAAATACACAATGTACAACATTATTTTAATATTGTAGTTTAACATAATGAAAATATTAATTCTTTGATCTGACTCTCCAAAAAAATTCAAGATACCATTCCTTGCAAATAACAATGAGCTATAAAGCAAAAAACCAACCTGTGCTCTTGAAATTGGTTAGTTACTTAACAGAAAATACCTTTCTTCCCATTTGGAATTCTACACTGACACACCTGACTAACTTCGCTCTAACTTTTTTTTTTTTTTCTTTTTAAAACCAGAGATCAAACTCTCTCCCCCCAACTATGTAAGTGCTGGAGATACCAATAATGGAGGATCATAGTCATGTATCTTCAGGTTTCTGAAAAAAGAAAAGCAGTCACATACTTTTTTTTTTTTTAGGTCATCACAGGAGGTATTACTTAGACAGACACTGATGCACTATCAGCTCACCAGGTTAAATCCATTCTATGAGGAACATAACTGCATTTCTAGCTTTCTCTCTTCTTTTCCCTTGTAATACCACCTTACGCAATTCATATTTTACTTATAAATTTGCAACTACTAGCTTAACCTAACTTTGATTTTTTTTTTTTTTTTTTTAACACACAAATCCGAGAATTCACTACATAACAGCATAATTCTGCAAAGAAAATAGAGGCTTCCAAGATATAATTCTGTTGTAAAACTGACAATAATGCAGTATGGACACATCCATAAGTAGGCTTAAGAATTATAGGTAAATCACTGTCAGAAAGAGGCAAACTGATAATTAAGTCCCCTTTTGGGAAAGCTATTGTGACTGTTGAGTCAACAGTCATTTGATTTTAAGCAGCGTATTTGGAAGTCTTTGCCAGCACCTCTCCTCACAGTATTACTACTGTTAGCATCATCACAGGAATGAACATAGGTCCAGGGTGTGTGGGTTTTCTTCTTTCAGAATCCTGAACTTACATTTGAAGAAGCTGGTAACATGATATGAGAGGCTGCATGATACTGAAATATTAGTATATCCAGACTTCTGCCCACTTCTAAGCTTCTCATTTATTCACAGACTTAAGAATTCCTTTAAATAATTTGTTATACCTATTCCCTCTAAGCACAGCGATAAAATTGTTGCAACGAACTGCACCCAGTTAAAAAAGTAAAATACTGTTAACATTAAGCAATGACTCATTTTTAAGTCACTGCTTCCAGTATTTAAGTTCATTTGATTTTAACTTAATTGTAGCATCTTTGTATTTTAGCTGAAAAGCATGAGCAAAAAAAATTTTGAGTAGCGTTCTCTTGCTCCTTTAAGACAAAGAAGCAGAATAGCTCGTCAAACATAATGGTTACAATATACACAGAGAAGTAAAACAAGGCAGGTTCTGGAAGGAACACACAAACAAGCAGCATTCTAACTAAATTTACATTTACTTCAAACTTAAACTAGAAATTCTCAATGACTTTGCAATTACGGCCCTAGTTATAGGCTGGGCTGTTTTTTTTTTTTTCTCTTAAAAATCAAGGTACTAACCTGCGAACAAACTTGGAAGTTATCTTGCTTATTATACCAGTTGATGTCCCTCTTCTAGCATGTGCAAAAGCACCGGTTTCATGTGATGGTGAGGCGGGCGGTCCATTGTAAGTGGCATTACGCCGCTCCCTTAGCTGCTCACCATGGAAAGTGCTTCGACTTGAACTCCCCCGAGGAAAGCGGGTTCGGTCTGGAGTGGTAGTGCTAATACTATGAGCAGACGGGGAAGCAGCAGGCACTCTTTGAGTTGCACTGCTGGGAAAACAGAAGCATAAATAAAGACTATGCTAGAAACCCTCCTACACGACAACCATTTCTCAAAGATAGGAAAAAAACCCCGCTCTTGATTCTTTTTTTTTTTTTTTTAAAACCTGAATCCGCCACTGATTTGCTTTTATGATTCATACTTAGAAATAATCAAGAGATATTTTCATTGTAAAATGAAATTATTTCAAGTATTAAGAGCAGTTAAAAAAGTATACACAGATAACAGGACAAAAGGTAGAAAAGTCTGTAGTAAGATCTGAAAGTGTTCCCAGCCCTCTTCTGGAAAAATATGTTCATCAAAACCTTTAACACACAAACACTCTAAAAACTTAACAGATATTTCTTAAGAAGTAATCATCTGGCACAAATAATAAATGTATAAAGCTATCTGGGCAGTTAATAGTAAGAGCAACTATACTATGCTGCTTTTAGACAGAAATGAGCCTAGCAATCTACAAAACCAAGAGGTTAGCATTTCAGTATTTCATTTGAATGGTGGTCTGTGCTGCACGGTCCTTTCTAAATTAGTTAAATTCTTAACTACTTAAGTTTTCCAGAAGCTTCCAGAGGAAGGCAGTCAAGGAACTTCTTTAACTGTATGCAAACATGTGTGATGAACAAAATCAGGCTTAAATCATCTGTAATACCCACACTACTTGAATAAGCTACTGTTAGAATGCAACACGACAGTTTTGAATAGATTACAAACATATTGAAGCATATCATGAACTGAACAACAACATTTTTAAAGTGCACAGCATTAAAGAAACAATAATCAATTTATTACCTTGGTCGGTAAGCTTCAGTGCCATCTTTGATGGTTGGCAGTGTGACTTTTATAGGGTGTCCAGAGGCAGACATGGACTTTTGATGTCGAGGCCGTGTTGATACAGCAGAAGCTACAGTAGAGCCTGCAGAAGACGTGCTACTCGCAGACATTTCTGTTAGGCTTTTACCATGGCAGCAAGGCAGGAGGGACGGACAAATGAAAAGGGAAAAGAAAAGTTAGTGTAAAACCCCATAGAAAACAGGGAAAAGAACAACTAATTTTCTTTTATAACATGGCAAGTGCTGTTTAAATAACCAGAAGACTGAGTGACCAGGCTGCCTTAGTCAGCTAAAATAAAGAATACAGAATTCTGAGAAAATTATATTCATCCACAAATCAAATCACCACATATGTTAAATTAGGCCT
This sequence comes from Nipponia nippon, assembly GCF_047370975.1. Taxonomy (NCBI): domain Eukaryota; kingdom Metazoa; phylum Chordata; class Aves; order Pelecaniformes; family Threskiornithidae; genus Nipponia; species Nipponia nippon. Next base: position 21,600,880 of record NW_028262358.1, read on the forward strand.
TTCCATTCCTCCCAAGATTAAAGCTTACACACACATTATTCAAAGTAATGAAGGCTACAAAGATTACATGGAAATAGTGAAAAATACTGAAAAAGAAATTTTCCAAAAACTTAGATTGATTAAATAGACTCTCTTTGTGTGAAATGAATACCCTTATTTTCAGTTAAAACTCAAACACCTAAAAGTTGGAACATTTGGAACTGCTGTCACATTATCACTTGGAAGTGGCTGTGTTTTTAAAGTACCAAGTTGTACTTCTCCTCTGGACTTTTCCATAGTGTTTTAAGGGAAAGGTAGCTCCATCAGAAAGCCCCGAGTTATGGAAGAGGTCAACAGGCAGCAACCACTCAACAGCCACGAAAGCAGTTCTGAATTATTTTTTCCCCGTTATTTACCAAAAAGGTTGCCATTTTTGAACTTCTGGTAAGCGGTCAAAATATTCTTAGGAGAGGAGAAAAATTCCCTTCCATTCTGATTAAGTTCTTCCAAATGTCTTCAGCCATTGAACAGTTAGAGGTGTTATATCACTAAGGAACAACGAAGACAAACAAAATAGCCTCCTGTCTATATTTCTAATAATTTTGTTTTCTACCATGGTAACACCGTGGAATGTTATGTATGTGGAATTACTTGTACCTTATTACATGCCTACTGCACTTCTTCAGCAACAAAAAAATTATATTCATTTCTGAAAGACATCTTCAATACCTTCGAGAATGTCAATATGCCATAAAATGCCTCTAACAGTGACAGCATTGCAATTTCAAAAAAATCCTCTGGTTATCAGTACCTGGGGCTGCCATGCTGGATGTCTTCCAAAAGGTAAAATCCCTACAGGCACATGATAACCAAAACTCCTCAACCTGCCTTCAAATAAGCATTGAAAAGTGAAATAAAATTTTGAAAAGCTGTAAAAGCTCACTCAGGAGCTTACCTCTCCGACAGAGACATGATGTAAAAGCCTGCCCACAACCCCAGGAAGAAGGCAGCGCGCCCACGGGGCGAGGGAAGGCTTTTTCCTGAGCCTGGCAGAGCAGCACCTGCTGCGGACAAAATGGTCCGCTCTACTTCAAGCAAAAATATTCTCCTCCTGTACCAGCTCTCTATCCCAGCCACTGCTAGGCTGAGCCAACCCTTTCAAGATACAGTTCCTTCCACCGATACTTTTATTTCTGTTTTGCCAAAGTGGCAAGGAAGGGATGAAAGTAGTGGCAAAACTACCATGTTATTAATTTTTAAAAACAAAAGTCAAATGACTTAAGTCAAACTACAGCTTTGCCTCTACAAGCATAAATGAAATTGCATTAATAATGTATTAGCAACAACAGTCCCAAAGCTAAATAATATCTGTAGCAAAGAGGTAAAGATTTTGGATGAATAATCCAATGACACAAGATGTTCAGCTACACCAAATCCAGACTGAACTGCAACATGATGTATGGTAGGAAAGGCAAAAATACAACTCAAAAGAAAATTCTCGTCCTTAATTTTTCAGAACATGCTCAAAGAATTGAGCATATTCATTGCACTGATGAAAGGAATAGGAATTAAGAGTCAGCTGTCTTTTCAGTACTGTAAATCTATTTTAGTATATATTTCAACCCTAAACAACCTGTGTTATCTTTCTTTTTAAAAAAATGATTGTTACAGAAGTTGTTCAAATATTTTAAATGGTACAAAAAAATTTGGAAAGACACTTTTGAAAACACCCATCTAATAATTTGAAATTAATATTGAAAATTAGTTTTGTGCTTTTTAACATACCTCCTTAAAGCAATTTAAATAGCTGTACTTTATGTGTTCCATAGCTCATCATTTAAATATAGATCCACAGCCCTATTTTTTTCCTATTTCCAAAATTAAATGCATCATTACTAGATTATGTTATTTCATGCTAGGGATTTTTTGGTTCATTTTACCTTAACCATTTTATTTAAATAGCTTAAAAAAAATCAAGAGTAGGATCTATTGCTTTAAACTAGAAAAATCCAGGTTTTTTTACTCTCCATTAAAGCCAATGCTTTATTTTTCAGTCAGGTACAGGGGTTAACTAACACCAAGGATTAACAAAGAACATACTTCTTAAAAAGTAATTGTGGCAATGTTAAATACAATAGTATTTAACAAAACACACTAAATCGAGTGTAATTATCATCCCACATACAGATACAAATTGGTTACCATCACTACTAAAATATTATTTAGGCCAAAAAATGGTATCAAAAAGGATTGACGAGTCTTAACAATTTCAACTTTTTGAGTGATTACTAGGAGAAATGAAAAAGGATCAGGCTACGCCATTAGGGCACTCCATCTGAAGTTCTCCACAGTTGAACTGCCTACTTAGTTGTGAGCATAGTTACTCTGTGGTGGAAGACACCCCTTGGTAATAAATGTGATTCCATAAAAAGAGGCAAAGGCAGACATACACATTTAGTTATAAGTTTCATCACAAACATAAAAACTGCAGTGGAAGACAAGATGAAAACATATAGTCGGACTTTATGTACTCCACACCATGCTTCATAACAATACTGATTAATTGCATAACCTACTTCTTCTATGCCTCAGTTCTTGTAGCAAGAAAAGTTGAAGAATACCTGCTGTCCTTCCCATTCTGTATTGCAGAATAGCGATCTGAAGAACGTTCACAAACGTAAGTGTTCCTCCTTGTCATTCCACTACCAGAAAATACATTATTCTAGAAGAAAATTAAGACTAAAATTAAATTAAATACTTTCTTCTACTATATATTATGTTGTACAAAAATGTAAGCATTGGAAGCAAATCAAAATAGAGTTTCAGCTGTTTATATATATTCTTAATGTCTTCAAATGAACTAGGTTAATCTGTTGACACAAATCATTATATCATTAGCTATTTTTTTCCAATAGCTCATTCACCATCTCATTACTGTACCACTGAGAGTACGCTAAAAGTGGAGAAATTTAATTTTGCTGACACTTGTTTTACTAAGTATTATTATCCAATTCCCACATACTATGTTACTGAATTATTTGGCTTTGGGATCAAAAGAACGAACTGGAATCCCAGAGAACACAGCTATCTGGCAAGCTGAAAGGCTTCCCTGTGCAGGTTAAGTTGCCAACTAGAGCTCCAGCCTTACAGTTTGTTGCCCCCGTCAGAGGAGTTCTCAAGAGAAAAATGAAAAGATTATCGATCGGCATCAGTCAACCCAGAAATTATGATGCAGATAACATGCCGAATAGGTCTTGTAGCAATGAATACTGATGGAACTTTCTTTGTTACTAATTTCAGTTTGCACACGCTTCATAAAATACCTACAAACGTCCTCTTCCTCCCCCTG